>NC_057813.1:161160402-161319024 GCF_018294505.1 Triticum aestivum
GATTGATGAAATGTGCTGCACAGTAAATAATTGCACATATAGAGCATCGCATTGTGAACAACTTAAATAAACAAGGCATACTACAAACAACCAGATATAGCAATTAAAACTGGACATATTCTCACTACACTACAAAAGGGACTCGACAAAACAAATCATGGGTTTCCCCTTGTGAAGAGGCACGACAAAACAAATCATGGGTTTCCTCACTTGTCACAGATGGGCTCATTCCCGTGGGAAGAGCACGGACCCTGGATGCACCCCATGTTGTCGTAGACGGGCTCCTTCCCCTTGGAAGAGCACAACTGCAGGGTGCCCTCCCTGATGTCGCAGACGGGCTCTTTCCCGTTGGAAGAGCAGATGGGCTCTTTACCCTTGGAAGAGATGGAGAGGGTGCCCTCGTCGTTGTCGCCATCGATGAGGTATGACTTGGTAGCTGTGGACCCCAAGCCAGCGTCACAGAACGTGTCCTTCAGAAATGACAAAGGGGGCTCGATGGCGATGTAGGATGTCAAGTTGTTGACAGCGAGCCAGAGGAGATCAGCGGCGGGGCCATGGATGAGATCAACGGCAGTTGAACCCGAGGGGTTGGGGGTGGGCCACTTAACCTCTGACATAGCCCGCCTCAGGCCGTCGCTGTCGATGATCTCGATGTCGTAACCGGCGGCCAAGACATGCCCGCATACTCTAGCCTGCTGCTTGAGTGCCTGCCGCTAGTAATGGTCGTCAGCTTCCTCGGTGACGTCGGGCGAAGAGACCGCGATACACCTCTTTTGGGCCAGTCGCTCCTCGAGCTCCACGGGAAGCATAGCGGGGCTTAGGCTGCAACGCTCTAGAGTGGGGGATGGGGATCTATGGGAAAAGGGGCGTTTGGCAGGCGTCATCTAAGAAACTTAGGGTGACCTTGGTATGGAGATCGGTGGGTAAGCTGCATGGGCAAACCGGCAGATGTTGACAATGGAGGTCTCGCGGCAGCGGCGTCGGTGGGGACCTTGCTAGGGTTTCGAGTGAGGGAGGTGGGTGTGTGTGTGCGCGCACGCGCGCGCCCGAGGAGGTTTTGGTGTGTGTGTGTGTGTGTGTGTGTGTGTGTGTGTGTGTGGAGGGGGGTGTTTGAGGAAATGACGCGGGTACTGAAAATTTTACTATGCGGGAGTGAAATGCCGGTTCTATTAAATTTTTTGATGATGGTGCATCGCACACGGTCCGGAGATAACAACCGTGTGTTATGAAACAGAAAAACCCTCGAGGCGGGTAGATATTTTCTAGGGGCAGGCGGGATTGGGAGCAAGAAACATCGCACACGGTTTGGAGATAACGCCCGTGTGTTATGAAACAGAAAAACCCTTGTGGCGGGCAGATATTTTCCAGGGGCAGGCGGGATTGGGAACAAGAAACATCGCACATGGTCCGAAGATAACAACCGTGTGTTATGAAACAGAAATACCCTCCTTGAGGCGGGCATATATTTTCTAGGGATGCAGGTGGGATTGAGAAGAGGAAACACCACACACGGTCCGGAGATAACAACCGTGTGTTATGAAATAGAAAAACCCTCGAGGTGGGCATATATTTTTGAGAGGGGGAGCCTCGTGGAGCCCAATGTACTGTGCGGATGTGTGCGTGATAGGGGCACCGACGTGGCACACGGTTAGTTTGAGTAAACCGTGTCTGTTGCATCATCCGACTTGTCTAATGTTCATAGATTTGGCGAAAAATGATGTGGGAGAGGGTCAGAACATGAACACACTTGCATGTGGACCAAATTTATATGTATGAAAAGGGTGTTTTGATTTTCAAATACCAAATGCAACTTCGATGTCGCTCCTATGTCGCAAAGCGCATGACATTGCTTTGCCCCCCTCGTGTCGGCACGAAGGGAATCGTAAGCTATGAACATCCCCCCCCAACCGAGGCCCACCTAGCAAAGTGCGAAGTAGCTAGCAGCCCCTCCCTCGTGTCGGCATGGAGGGAATCCTAAGCTATGAATGGATGCCCCGCCCCCAACCATGGTTCACCTAGAAAACTACGAAGTAGCTAGCAGCCCCCCTCGTGTCGGCACAAAGGGAATCCTAAGCTCTGAATGCATGCCCCCCAACCGAGGCTCATCTAGCAAAGTGCGAAGAAGCTAGCAGCCCCCTCACCCTCGTGTCGGCACAAAGGGAATCCTGAGCTATATATGAATGGATGTCCCCCCGCCATGGTTCACCTAGCAAAGTGCGAAGTAGCTAGCAGCCCCCCTCGTGTCGGCATGAAAGGAATCCTAAGCTATGAATGCGCCCCCAACTAAGGTTCACCTAGCAAAGTGCAATGTAGCAGCCCCCCCCTACGCACAGACTTTTAGTCGGTGGGCCAGAGAGGCATCTCACCAAGATTGATCGTAAAATGGACCAAGAATAATCCACCTTGGTCGTACAACCTCTCTTGTTGCTGGTCAAAGTGATGGTCATCCATGCAACCCCAGATAGGCTATCTCGCCAATAATCACGCAAGTAGCTAGTCCCGAAGGCAACCACTGCATGCATGTGGCCCAAACATATGTATGGATCAGGTGTGTTTTTAGTACACAATGGAACAACTTTGATGTGGCACTGTGATTTCAAACTAGAAATCCCCACACTGAGTGAGCGTTAGGTTGATGATGCAAATGTATGTTATACCACACTTCAAGCCGACGACGGGGATCCATGCATGCATAGTATATGCGCTCAAACTTTAATTAGGTCTGAATCTCACCATGACCTATACTACGATAACACGAACCAAATGAAGAATCCGCCATGGTAACCTATCTTGTTGTCGGTCAAGGTGATCATGGATGTCCATGAGGACCCACAAATATATAGGCTTGTCGTCGATAACCACGCGAGGGAGTGTACCGTTCGAAGACAACCACTACATGCATATGTATGGAGGTGATGCGTCCATGCATGTTTGAATACCATTTCACAGCATTGATGTGGCGCGTGCGTCAAAAATCGTACACTCTCCCCACACAGAGCGAGATCGGTTCATGACATGTCGTTGTACTAGCCACTTCGACTCAATGGGAGGGATTCATGCGTACACATGCATGCGTGTGTGCCGTATTTACAAGCAAAAAATAACCCCCTCCTAAGTCAAATTAACCACTCTTGTTGTCAGGCAAAAAGTAGTGATGGACCAAGCGGGCCCACAAATGGAAAGCATCGATATCGCTGATAACCGCTTAAGTGGGTGCGATAGGACAACCACCATCGCTTTGCAAGTGGGCCAAACATATGTTGAATATAATACCTAAAATGCACAACTTTGATGTGCCACACATGCCTCAAAAACCGTAAACCATGCACCCACACAGAGCGATGTTCATGAAGCGTATTACATATGATGGTCCCCTTCCCCCTCTTCGACGCATACTATATGCTCCTTCCGTAATACAACCCAAAAAGAATCCTCATCTATGGTGAAATTAATTAACCTCTCCCGATGTAGGTCAAAGTGATGCACATGCATCAATGATGGCCTCCTGGGCCCACAGATGGAAGCGTTACATGTGAGTGTCATAGCTAGGATAACCACCGCCTACATGCATGTGGGGCAAAGAGGTGTTGTGTGATGTTTGAATAGCCATTTTCACAATTTTGATGTGGCACGTGCCTCGGAAACAAAAAATTCCCGACACTGAGTGAGGTGTACTTGTTCACGGACGCATATGTATAGTGCCTCGGAAACCGAAAAGTCCCAACTAATAGTGTACTACGAGCCACTCACCACCCCCAAACACACACACACCCACACACACACCGTGAATCCACGGCAACTACGATGCATGTTAAATTAATTATCCCGCGGTGAACATATATATGTTACCAAAGGAGAGACGGTTTAATTTCGAAAAAAATGAGAGCTCATTAAGACGTTTTAGTACATTAATTGATTGATTTTCTACGGGTATAATGTGCAAAAATCAAATTCGAGCTACATGCACATGTGACAGTGCACCTAAATGGATTGCAAAAACACATGCGTCTCACTGGGTGCATGTTTACTCCCCGTGCAACAAATTTAAAACAATGAGAATCTTGATTTTTAAATTCTAGTACATCCAAAACTTATTTGAAGTTCATGAAACTTATCATGTTGTCATATGGACACCAATACAAAGTTGCATTGTACTTTTTTTGGTCAAATTTGAGACCAGTTTTGATGTAATCTTTATCTAATTACAAACAAGAGATTATTAATAATTGGGAACCAATATCCCAAATGGAATATTTATTAGAACTGTGAGCGTTAGGCCAAGAATGGATACGTGACATGCTTCGGTTAAGCAAAAAATAAAGTGAGTTGACGGGACGCATGCAAGCAGTTCGCCGCGCAGGCAGACCGGGAGGCGTGCGTGCAGGTGTGTGAATTGACGGAGGCGTGCTCACTGTGCAGTGTCATCGGGAGGAGTAGCTGTGTGAAACGACGGTAGGCATGCCAGCAATCCGGTGCGCAGGCTCACCGAGAGGCGAGCCAACGGTTTGACCGCCGCCCGCCTCTCTCCCACTACTCCATATTAATGGTGCGCCCGAGCGGCCGCACCCCCCATCCTCGCCACACACATAATCCCCTCTATCCGCTTGCATCCTCGACACCGCTCTTAGTCATCTAAGCCGTCAGTGTATGAGGATGTCGCCCAAGCGCCCCATCAGAGGGAGTGGCGATGCCGGGGATGCTAAAGCACCAGAGCACGGCGTGGAGATGGAGACAGAGGTTGCCGTCACCACCAGCTAGTTATCGTTGCAACCTGACATCGTCGAGCTTCCACAACCGGAGGCGGAGTTCCACATCGACTCTAGTGACGACTCGGGCGACGACTCCGACGACCACTCCGGCGACGACTTCGACGACGAGGACAAATGGTTAGTCATTTATACCCTTTTATGTGTCAAATAGATCCCATGGTTTGTCTGGTTACTCCTGCCTCCCCCTTGTTGGAATAGAAATCTTATGGTTATGTTCTCCCAATCCATGAAATCCGAGTAAGTTTTGTTAGATCCGTGTAGTTTATTGATTGTTTGAATGGTACAAGTGATAAGTGATTAGTTGTTTCATCTGTGGAAATGATTTCTGCTAGTAATCCGACTAGGGTTAGTGTTCGTGCTAATAATTCCTAGCCATGACTTGACAATTGATTTTGAATGACCTACATATGTTTGTGCCATTATTTTCTTCAAGATTGCTCTGTACATAGATGAATGTGCTTAAAATCGAACCATAATCTCTGGATATGTATAAATAAATAGTCATAAATTTCTAATCCTACTTCACGGCATGTAATCATTGATTTGATGCCAATTTTTGGCAACTGCCAAATGTTCGCTAGAGATTAGTTTGTAACCATTAATTTGACACCACATTTTTTTACTATTTGTATAGGTGCTATCTAATGATGTGGACAACGAGGATGAAGATGTCCAGAGGAAGTACAAGATGCAAATCCTGAGGGAGCTTTATGTGGGAATGCATAATAGGCATATTAGGACCTGGGATGATGGCTATCGATGCCCTTTTGCAACCACAAGCTTCATGATGCGTATCAAAATGTTCTGGCGCATGCAAGAGGATGAGCCATTGGCTCCTTCAAGCAGAAGTATTCTCGTAGGGTGGAGCACGGCGCGTACACCGAGTACCTGGAGAAGCTTCAGGATTGTGCTGGCATGTGAGATGAGATTGGGATCGAACTATGTACGCTTGAGCATGCTTAATGATGGTTGAACTATGCTTGTGTACGTGTACGCTTATTATCTATGTCTGATTATGTTTAATCTGTGTTTACTTATGTCTAACTGTGGTATATGCATGCAATCAGCTCGGTTGATGGAATCTACCTCCATCCTCGTTTATTGGCCCCCTTTGTAATTTGTGTTAAATGTTGACCAAAGATTTAACTGAAAAAATGTTAGTGCAAGTCAGCAAAAATTATATCGTTGGATGCGTATTTGAACATAGTGTTCAATGATATAATTTTTGGTGACATGCATAAACATTTCTTAGTCAAATATTTGGTAAAAAATTGGTACAAATTATAGAGGGGAACTATAAACCAGGATGGAGGTAGTACGTCAATCACACACGGTTCCCAAAATTGGAACCGTGTGCAATGACTTCCATTTTGCTTGTTGCTTCAATCACACACGGTTCCCAAAATTGGAACCGTGTGCAATGACTTTCATTCTTGTTGCGTGAATCACACACGGTTGTCTCTAGCAAACCGTTGCCTCCACAATCTTTGCGGGACAGAAAACTCTCACCACTCAATTCAAAAAAGAAAAAAGAAAACCCACGCCATCCCTACATCACAAAAACCCTCACCCACGCTCGCCACCACATGCCTCCGATCCCCATTCACACCTGCACAAGCTCCTCCACTTCTATGCATGGTACTATCTATCACACTGGTAACCACTTAGCTCGACGCATGCCGCCACCGCCAGGCTACCGACAAACCATACCACATTTCACCACTTCCGCTTGCTGCCGCCTATCGCCATCGATTTTCTCGATGCTGCTCGCGGCTGACCCAGCTCCGCTCGGTTGGAGAATTTGCCGTATTGAGGTTTTTCTTCTCATGGACAACAAGGTAACTAATTTAATGAGATATTATCTCATCTCTTATCCCAGTTCATCTGCCTCCTTTAATCACCCGGCGGAAATCGCCATGAATTCATTTTTATTCGGGCTGATTTGAGGGTTTTCTTTCATTCATAGAGTGTACAGTGCGCTGACACATCAGGACCTTGCGACCTCCGCCAGATACTACAAAAAAAGACACATTCGTGACATTTTGGGCCGAACGAATTTTTTTCTGTCATACATATGACACTTCTATGACGATAACTGTGACAAAACCTGGTATCATCATAGATGTGGTGGGCTCCTACTTCTATGACAAAAAATCATGACAGAAAATGGGCTTTTCGTCCTGGGCGGGCCGGAGACGCAGCTGCATGACATTCTTTGGGCCGTCCATGACGGGAAAAACCGTGGTAGAAGCGAGGGCGAGGAAAATTTCGGGGAGTTCCCGGTTATGGTGGGTGGTCGGGGGCCGAGCGATGCACGTTTCTCTCGTACACGTACGCGCGTGTGTGCGAGGCGTTGGCTCTAACTGAACCCAAGCGAGGCGTTGGGCTCTAACTGAACCCAAGCGATTGCACTGCAGGCTACGCGTTGTTGAACCCGAGTGATCAATTCCTTTGCTACTGCTGCTAACTGAAGCCGATCGATGCTGCCTCTCTGGATGAATAGTGAGCATTGCGGGGGGGGCGGGGGGGGGGGTTTGGATGAACAGTGAGCGGTGGGAGTGGATGAACAGGACCCGTGGCGTTGCCTCTGGATGAACAGGACCCCGATCGATCGAGCCAGTTGGGGCTAGATGAACAGGACCCCATGGAGGGCTGGATGAACAGGACGACCCCGTGGAGGGCTAGATGAACAGTAGAAGGTGGAGGGGTAGATGAACAGTAGCCCTTGGAGGGGTGGTTGAACAAGAGCCCGTGGAGAGGGGTGGTTGAACAGTAGCCGGTGGAGTAGCGCGCGGTGGAGGCTGGATGAACAGGAGCCCGTGGATGAACAGTCATAGGTGGAGGCTGGAGGAGGTCGACGGTGGATGAACAGTAGCCCGTGGAGGCTGGAGGAGGTCGACGGTGGAGATGAACAATATCCCGTGGAGTCCCGTTTTGCGGTACGGCACACCCCTCCCGATGAACAGGACCCCTGTTTCAATCGTAGCGCTCCAACACAAGTCCGTTTCGTCCGTTTTGCGGTACGCCACACCCCTCCCGATTAACAGGACCCCCGTTTCGACCGTAGGACGTCCGTTTCGTCCGTTTTGCGGTACGCCACGCCCCTCCCGATCAACAGGACCCCCATTTCGACCGTAGGAGGTCTGTTTCCTCTGTTTTGCGGTACGCCAGATCCATCCTGATGAACAGGATCCCGTTTCGAACGTGGCCGGTCGAACACAAGACCGTTTCCTTCGTTCTGCGGTACGCCAGTCCTCGTTTCCATCGCCTATTCTGTCCAAGCCCTCTCGATGAACACGACCACACATTCTGTTCTGACCCAGCCGGTTGGCTCCCCATGAACACGACGACGACGCTATTTCTCCGTTCCGACCCAGCCATGTACACGAGCCCTGGCCGTACGTATGTATGCGCGAGTAGGCGTTCGAGACCTCGCCCATATGTACACATACATGGCCGTATTTTCTTTCTTGCACCCTGGCCACTGTACGTACGTGTACATGCTACGTGCGCGCCTCTACTACGACACGTGCGCGCCTCTACTACGACACGTGCGCGCCTCTACATCCACCAGTATGTACGTACACGTTCGCGACCAGAATGACAACGCTACGTACGCTTCAACCAGGTGGGTCCCGACTGTTAGGCACTTCCTTGCGTGCGGAGATGTAGCTGGTGGGTCCCAGCAGTCAGGGGGGCGAATCATTTTTTTTTGGATGCACTTCCTTGCGTGCAAAGATGTAGCTGGTGGGTCCCACCAGTGAGGGGGGCGAATCATTTTTATTTGCCCGGACGCACTTCCTTGCGTGTGAAGATGTAGCTGGTGGATCCCAGCAGTCAGGGGGGAAACGTTTTTTTTCACGAAATACGGTGGCTCGTTCGGTGGGTCCCTGTTGTCAGGTGGAGGAATAATTCGCGTAATAAAGAGGCACTTCCTTGCTGCGGCAATGGACCCAGCTGTCAGCCTTTCCACGTACAGTCCACTTCAGATGCATGTCGGTCATTGACCATGTTGACCAGGCCGCACCGAGAGCACCAGGGCGGTGGACGATGGCGAGGCCTAGGAAGGGAACGAGACGGAGGCAGGGAAGACTCGACAGTTGTTTCCCACGCGGAGGGGAGTACGACTGTACGAGGGTTTACTGGTTCGTCTGCCGTCGCCGGAGAATAACAGCAGGTGTGGGTGAGTAGAGGGATGGCTAGGCCAGCGATGGGAGTATGGTGGGGCGATAAGGCCTGCACGGCAGCACAACCGGCCGTGGGGAGGAGGGAGCAGGCAGGCCCGCCGACGCTTGTTTGAGCGGCTGGCGCAGGAAGAGTAGAGATTGAAGAAGCACAACGGCCGTTGGATGGAAATCCAACAGTCACGGCTTGTGCGTCAACCTTTTTTAGGAAAGCCTCAAATCTGTGGAAAACAGCATACAGCCCATCTGCCATTATTTCTAATAATTTACAACCCATTTGCTAATTCTTAAGGTTTTTTGGAGCCCATATTCTTTTTTTAGCATTACATCCCATATTGTGGCCACGGTTAAAAAATTATACGAAATTTTGCATATTTCGGTGCGGTCTGAACTGTTTTTAATCCCGAAATCTCGAGTCACATTCAAACTGATTTTAAAAATAAATGTATATCAATATAAAATCCAACAAATTATCCACGCATAAAAATCAATGCAATTTAAAATCTCGAAATGAAAGAAAAGAAATTTGAAACTAATTGCCGGTTTGATGTGTTTTAAAAATGTATAGCCCATTTCTCATTACTGATAGGCCATTTTCTCGGCCAGCCAAATGAAGCTCTCCTTGTCTTGAAATATTTGCAGCCCAACATGCCTGACAAAGCGACTTACTTGGCAAATCACAAAAAAACTGGGCTGTGGCCATGGACCCAGCTGTCAGCCTCTCCACGTACAATACTCTTCCGATGGAAGTCGGTCGTTGACCACATTGACCACGCCGCGCCAAGAGCACCAAGGCGGTGGACGACGGCGAGGCCTAGGAATGGGAAGACGCGGAGCCGAGGAAGACGCAGCAGTGGATGCCCATGTGGAGAGGAGTACGAGGGTTCACTGGCTCGACTGCGGTGTGAGGCTGCCGTCGCCACAGAATAATAGGGGGTGTGGGTGAGTAGAGGGATGCCCTGGACAGCGGTGGGAGTAGTAGGGGGCGGTGAGGCCTCCGCGACATCACAGCCGGCCACGAGAGGCAGGAAAACACGGCACGACCAGCGGTGCTTTCGGTGGCTGGAGCAAGAAGACCAGAGGTTGAAGAAGCACTACGGCCGTTGGATGGACATCGTACGGTCACTGCAGCTAGAATCGTTTATATTGACTAAGTTGACAAAGCCCTTGGTACGCGTCAACTTAGTAGGCCCACAGGACAGCCTCAGAAACGGTGCACCCTAGATGTCACGGGGGGAATCATTTTTTGGGCGGCCGAAGCTAGTATATCCGAGATTGAAGAAGAAGATGACATCCGTTGGATAGACATCCAACGGCCACTCCTGCTAGAACCGTGTGTTGACTATAATAACTTGACAAAGCCTTGCATATGCGTCAACCTTCTTTTAGGGGACGCGTCAACTTAGTAGGCCCACAAGTGTGTGTCAGAGAACTTATAGCCCATTTGTGATTTGTAAGAATGTACAACCCATTCTTGAATTCCAATGGAATTTACTACAACCCATTTACAGTTTGTTAAAAGTACAACCCATTTTCTCGCTAGGACAACAATTAATAATTTCAACCAACCATTCAAGACAGAATTCAATAAAATTTTCCCACATTTTGATGGGATCCAAAATATTTTTATCCTGAAATTTCTAGTGAGATTAAATATAATTTGTATTACGTAAAAATCCACCGAAACATTGCACGCGCAACAATTAAAAATTAAGATTTTCAAAATCCATAAATAATATTTTATAAACTAATTTCGTGTTTGGTGCATTTTTTATGTTACTGCTCAGTTTTTATAATTACATCCCATTTATTATTTTTTAAAGCCCATTTTCCTGTTAAGCCTAATGCATAAAATTTGTGGCCCAGTGATACGTCTCCGTCATATCTACTTTTCCAAACACTTTTTCCCTTGTTTTGGACTCTATCTTGTATGATTTGAATGGAACTAGCCCGGACTTACGCTGTTTTCAGCAGAATTGCCATGATGTTGTTTTTTGTGCAGAAAATAAAAGTTCTCGGAATGACCTGAAACTCCACGGAACATCTTAGAAAAAATAATAAAAAATCCTCGCCAAAGATGAAGACCAGGGGGCCCACACCCTGTCCACGAGGGTGGGGGGCGCGCTCCCCCTCCTGGGCGCCCCCTACCTCGTGGGCCCCCTGGAGACCCCCCGACGCCAACTCCAACTCTATATATTGGCTTTCGGGGAGAAAAAAATCAGAGAGAACAAATCATCGCGTTTTACGATACGGAGCCGCCGCCAAGCCCTAATCCCTCTCGGGAGGGCCGATCTGGAGTCCGTTCGGGGCTCCGGAGAGGGGGATTCATCGCCGTCGTCATCATCAACCATCCTCCATCACCAATTTCATGATGCTCACCGCCGTGCATGAGTAATTCCATCATAGGCTTGCTGGACGGTGATGGGTTGGATGAGATTTATCATGTAATCGAGTTAGCTTTGTTAGGGTTTGATCCCTAGTATCCACTATGTTCTGAGATTGATGTTGCTATGACTGTGCTATGCTTAATGCTTGTCACTAGGGCTAGAGAGCCATGATTTCAGATCTGAACCTATTATGTTTTCATGAATATATGTGAGTTCTTGATCCTATCTTGCAAGTCTATAGTCACCTACTATGTGTTATGATCCGGCAACCCCGAAGTGACAATAATCGGGACCACTCCTGGTGATGACCATAGTTTGAGGAGTTCATGTATTCACCATGTGCTAATGCTTTGTTCCGGTTCTCTATTAAAAGGAGGCCTTAATATCCCTTAGTTTCCAATAGGACCCTGCTGCCACGGGAGGGTAGGACAAAAGATGTCATGCAAGTTCTTTTCCATAAGCACGTATGACTATACTCGGAATACATGCCTACATTACATTGATGAACTGGAGCTAATTCTGCGTCACCCTATGTTATGACTGTTACATGACGAACCACATCCGACATAATTATCCATCACTAATCCGGTGCCTACGAGTTTTCCATATACTGGTTTTCGCTTATTTACTTTTCCGTTGCTACTGTTACAATAACTACAAAATACCAAACACATTACTTTTGTTGTCTTCACTTTTGTTACCGTTACCACCACTATCATATTACTTTGCTACTAAACACTTTGCTACAGATACTAAGTTTCTAGGTGTGGTTGAATTGACAACTCTGCTGCTAATACTTGAGAATATTCTTTGGCTCCCCTTGTGTTGAATCAATAAATTTGGGTTGAATACTCTACCCTCAAAAACTGTTGCGATCCCCTATACTTGTGGGTTATCAAGACCTTTTTCTGGCGCCGTTGCCGGGGAGCATAGCTCTATTCCTTAAGTTACTTGGGATTTATATCTGCTGGACACTATGAAGAACTTGAAAGAAGCTAAGACAACAATTTATCCCTCAACTACGAGGGGAGGTAAGGAACTGCCATCTAGCTCTACACTTGATTCACCTTCTGTTATGAGTAAGCTAGCGACACCTAAACCTACTTCTTCTATTCGTTCTGATATGTCGCATGTTATTTATGATGCCACTTCTGCTATGCATCATACTTATGATGAAACTACTTCTATGCTTGATACTACTGTGCCCCTTGGTGAATTTCTAGATGAGAAAATTTCTAGGTCTAGAGAAAGAGAAATTATTGAATCTGAATATAATGATGAGAGTGATGATGAAAATATGCCTGCTATTCCTGAGGGTTATCTTTTTGATGCGGAATCTTCTCCAGCTATTTTCGCTTGCCAGGATAGATACGAACTCAAGAGATTGCTAGTTAAATGGAGTAAAGAATCTTTTAGAGATAGAATGAGACCCGACCCTACTTTTGCTACTTCACCTATCTGTGTTCCCGATAAGGATTATTATGGATTTTCTGTTGATCCATATATAATCACTTTGGTTGAATCTGATCCTTTTTATGGCTATGAATCTGAAACTGTTGTGGCACATCTTACTAAGTTAAATGATATAGCCGCCCTGTTTACTAAAGATGAGAGATCACGCTACCTTTATTTACTCAAAATATTTCCGTTCTCATTAAAGGGTGATGCTAAGATATGGTTTAATTCTCTTGATCCGGGTTGTGTGCGTAGTCCCCAAGATATGATCTATTACTTTTTTGCTGAATATTTCCCTGATCATAAGAAACAAGCTGCCTTGAGGGAAATATACAACTTCGTGCAAATTAAAGAAGAGAGTCTCCCACAAGCTTGGGGGAGGCTTCTCAAGTTACTTAATGCCTTGCCTGATCATCCTCTTAAGAAACCTGAAATACTTGATATCTTTTATAATGGACTAACCAATGCTTCCAGAGATTACCTGGATAGTTGTGCTGGTTCTCTTTTCAGGGAAAGAACACCGGATGAAGCTGAAATTCCATTGAATAATCTGTTGACAAATGAAAATATGTAGCGACCCGACTCGGTAAGAGTCGAAGTCTCTGTGCTTACCGTGCTAGTCCCTGGATCGACTTGCTAGCACACACAGTACTCGATGAAATAACAGAAATAACACACATCTCTTTATTACATCGATAGTCCAGGAGCAATACATTTATTACCAAATAGGGCATAGAACCAATAAACAAATACTGCGGAAGCAAAGTAGTAAATGAGTCCAACTCCACGAGCAAGGTTGAGTGTAGAACATCGACCTATAGCACCTTAATCCTCGTCGGATATATCTGCAACGTGATAAGTTGCAGCCATATAGGTCAGTACATTGAATGTACTGGCAAGTCACATCATAAGTGTAATGAACCTACTTGTACATGCAATTTGGCTGGTGGAAAGCTCTAAGTTTAATTTTTGCATAAAGCTAGTTTTTCCCTATTAGAAAAGATGTTATTCTACTACTACACATTTGCATAGGATGAGTTGGCAAACCCAACTCCATCCGTTCCCAAGTTTCATTTAAATCCCAACTGTTTAATTAAAGGTGAGGAGATCTCCCAGCATTTTCACTACTAGAAGCTCAAGATGTCCGTAACCGGGGACACGGCTAATCGATTAGGTTGACACTCTGCAGAGGTTGCGCACTTTTCCCCACAAGACTCGACCACCTCCATGATCGGAAGATCGAGACATAGTCTTTCGAAAATGCTCCCCCGTAACCCACGGATAGGCCGGTACACCTACATCCTTCTACATCTGCTAGCCCATCCCGGAAGGGGTCACACTAACTACTCAACTAAGCCAGAGCCCATATTGGCTTGTGGCTGCACACGTAAGCTTCTAGACATGAGAATACGATTGATCTCTTTGAGCCTGAGCGGACGGTCCACTAGTGGTGCACCACCATGGATTTCCCATGCGTGCCCCACTGTACTTCGCCACCATTCCATCAAGTTTCCGCCCAGGTAGTTCATTAATTATCTTAGGTCCTACTTACTACATTGTTACTCATACTTTACAATGTTCACTCCCGAATCCACGTCTACTTAGCGAAGCAACATAATGTAAAACGATGGCGACAATGTCATATGGTTCAGACCTACCTCAATGAACTACTGGGTGATAAGCATAGTCATGCGGCATCAATTCCTACCATGCAGTCTTACCGCAAAGAACTAAGTGCATAATAAAAACATAGGTAATGAAACATGATCAAGATGCAACTTGCCTTGGTACTGCTGGTTGAACTCTAAAGACTGAAAATATTCTGCTTCGCACTCCGGGCAATCTATCGCAAAGGAGATAAACAAACATAAACAAACATTCAAGAGAACCAAGAAGAACATGCAAAGCAAAAGTCTCGGAAAAACCAAATGAACAAACATCACACTTAACTAGCATGAAAAATATTCTAGATGCAAAACAACATAGGCCTATGGTTCAAAGAGTGATGTGAACTATAGTGCGTACTATGCATACTAGTAAAATATTAATGGGCAGATTCTAGTGTGTGAAAATTATTGTGACAAAGGTCCAGGTGATAGGGTTTGGCTACGGTGACAAAGTGCAAAAAGAATCAACTTAATCGGAGTTACGGTTTGGGAGATATGGCCATTTGAAGTTCGAATTCAAATCTGAATAAATTCAAATTTGAATCTGTCAAAAGTTTGCAAAAAGGATACCACTGGATAGATCTAAACAATACGAAGAATTTGCCGCTGGTTTCATCGAGTTTGGATCTACGGTTAAAAAGTTGTGGCTACGCGAAGTTTAGGGACTAATCTGCTAATTACAGGGACTAAACAGAGAAGAAAACCATCGCAAACAAGTCCCTGGCCACGTGGTGGCTCGTGGCTGGCCGAGCAGCGTCCGCTGCGGAGGTTATACGGCGAACGGCCGCTAAATAAGGAAAACAGTGGCGGCGGCTAACTAAAGAAAAACCGACGCTCGGTTTAAATAAAACCGGCCGGTTTAAGGGAACCGCGGTTAACCGCGTACCTCTTCGCAAAATAAAAAAAACCGAACCTAATCTAATCTGGACCGTTGGGGTCCGATCTAACGGGCGAGGGTGGGGCGGCGGCTTACAGTGGGCTGGAGGTGGTGGCCAGCGACGACGAAGACGGCGGCGCGGCGTCGGTGGCGGAGGGGACGGCGGCTACGACGGTCCTCGGCATCGGGGAAGAAGACGGGGAGGTGCGGCGCGTTGAGGCGTCGCGAAGGTGGTGGCGGCGTGCGTCGGCGACGTCCGGACGGGGCGGGGCGAGGACGGCGGGGCTCGGAGCTCCGGCGAGATGCGAACGGCGACGACGAGCGGTAGGGGCGGCGTGGGAAGATGCGGGACGGCGAGAATGGAAGAGGGGGTCTTGGCCTTTATATAGGCGAGGGGAGGGCGTCGGGGAGCAGCGGGATAAGCTCTATCCCGAGAGCTTCGGCCGGCGGGTTCGGGAGTGCGTGCGCGTGCTCATCCTGCGGGAGAAGCGGGAGGTTGGGGAAGATGAGGTGGAGTGGGGCCCACCAGTCAGTGGCGGCGGCGGCAGCGAGCGAGGGCGGGCGCGGGCGGTCGACCGGGCGGAAGGCGTCGGGCGCTGGGGCTGGCCTGGGGCCGAATGGCCAGTGGGCTGGCTGGCCTGGCGCGCTGGCTAGGCGCGCGCGTCCCTGGGCCGAACTGGTTTCGGTCCAGGCGGGTAAGTGCGTGCGTGTGTTTTTTTTTAAACAGAACACTAAAGTGGTCATAATTAATTCAAAGAATTAATAAAAACACCACAATAATTTATAAAATAACTATGCAATATTTAAAGCCTAATGAACATTAACTTAAGCACAGAACATTTTGAAAATATTTCCTAATGCAATTAATGCACTTTTTGCAGATAAAATAAATACCAAATAAACTCCAAAACTTCAAATAATATTCAAAATAAAATTTCCCACTCTTTTATATTTTGAGGAAGTCATCTTATCCCCTCTCATTTGTTTTTCTCGAGTGGAAAATATTATTTGAATTTTTTTAAAAAACTCCAAAAATGCAAAGAAATATGATATGCATTGAATGATTCTATTAACATCCGAATTTAATAAAAATTGGGATGTTACAAAATAATTGGGCACCTCCTGAGCCAGCTCCAGAGCCAATTATTGAGCCTATTCCTAAACCAACTCTGAAGAAGAGAGGTGTTCTATTTCTCAACCCCGAAGATATGCAAGAGGCAAAGAAATCTATGAAAGAAAAAGGTATTAAAGCCAAAGATGTTTAGAATTTACCTCCTATTGAAGAAATACACGGTCTTAATTTACCGCCTGTTGAAGAAGTATATGATCTCAATACTTTATTCACGGAAGAACCTCCTGATCCCGATATTCCGACGCAGGTAGTAAATGTAAATTCTCTCTATAGATATGATAAAGCTGAAGTCCCTCCTACTAAAGTTGCTAGTCAGTTCTTGGATGAGTTTGATAACTTTATGTTTAAGCAAGATGACTTTAATGCTTATTTTGGTAGACAATTAAAACAAGATGCTTATATGATTAAACGCTTGGGTGATTATATGGCTAATATTATAGGTGAACTTAAACTTGTTAGCAAACATGCTTCTATGGTTACCACTCAAGTAGAACAAGTACTTAAAGCTCAAAAAGAAGTGCTTGATGAAATGAATAGTAAGAAAATTGATTATGCTGTTAGAGTGGCTACTAGAACTGGTAGAATGACTCAGGAACCTTTGTATCCTGAAGGCCACCCTAAGAGAATCGAGCAAGATTCTTAGAGAAATGATATTGATATACCTAGTTCTTCAAGAAAGAAGAAAAAGAAGAATGATAGGTGAGGGAGTCCTGGATTATGGGGTGTCCGGATGGCCGGACTATAACCTTTGGCCAGACTCCTGGACTATGAAGATACAAGATTGATGACTTCGTCCCGTGTCCGGATGGGACTTTCCTTGGCGTGGAAGGCAAGCTTGGCGATACGGATATGTACATCTCCTCCCATTGTAACCGACTCTGTGTAACCCTAGCCCTCTCCGGTGTCTATATAAATCGGAGGGTTTTAGTCTGTAGGACGAACAACAATCATACCATAGGCTAGCTTCTAGGGTTTAGCCTCTCTGATCTCATGGCAGATCTACTCTTGTACTACCCATATCATCAATATTAATCAAGCAGGAGTAGGGTTTTACCTCCATCGAGAGGGCTCGAACCTGGGTAAAAACATCGTGTCCCTTGTCTCCTGTTACCATCCGCCTAGACGCACAGCTCGGGACCCCCTACCCGAGATCCGCCGGTTTTGACACCGACATTGATGCTTTCATTGAGAGTTCCTCTGTGTCGTCATCTTTAGGCCCAATGGCTCCTCCGATCATCAACAACGAAGCGGTTCAGGGTGAGACTTTTCTCCCCGGACAGATCTTCGTATTCGGCGGCTTTGCACTGCGGGCCAATTCGCTTGGCCATCTAGAGCAGATCGAAAGCTACGCCCCTGGCCATCAGGTCAGGTTTGGAAGTTTGAAATACACGACTGACGTCCGTGGAGACTTGATCTTCGATGGGTTCGAGCCACAACCGAGCGCTCTGCACTGTCACGATGGGCATGATCTAGCTCTGCCGCCGAATAGTGCCCAGGAGGCCGCCCCAGTGTCCGCTCCGACCCTTAGCTCGGGGGCTGCAATCTCTACGGCGATCGAGCCGAACACCTGCCTTGTCCTTTGCGAAGCTCGTGACTCCAAGGAGCGGGACTCTTTTTCGGACTCCGAACCTTCCGCGCCCCTGCCAATCGAACACGATTGGGCGCCGATCACGGAGTTCGCCGCCGCGGACATCTCTCAGCACTCGCCCTTTGGCGACATTCTGAATTCACTACAGTCTCTCTCTTTATCAGGAGAGCCCTAGCCGGACTATGGTCAGCAAGGTTGGGATGCGGAAGACGAAGAAATTTGAAGCCCACCCACCACCCACTTCATAGCCACTGTCGATGATTTAACCGACATGCTCGACTTCGACTCTGAAGACATCGATGGTATGGACGGCGATGCAGGAGACGAATAGGAATCAGCGCCTATGGGGCACTGGACAACCACCTCATCTCACGATGTATACATGGTGGACACACCTAAAAGAAACGACGACGAGGAACAAAGGGACGCAACGAGGGATCGTTCCCTCGAAAAGCAATCAAAGTCGCGACGTAAGCGCCGCACCAAACCCCACCTCAACAGAGACCCAACCATAGAGCAGGGCGAACTGGCGGATGACGAACATGCCATCGGGCAACCGTCCGAACAGGGCAACTCAGGTAAACAAACCAAACAACCCATCCCCGGCGAAGATAATAGCACGGACGACCTCACATCGGACAAGTTGCTGGAGCAGAAGAACCTCCACGAAAGGCTCGTCGCCACTGTGGATAGCCTGAAAAAGCAGAAGCGGAAGCTCAAAACAGCGGAAGATGCACTCAGAATTAGATGGGGCAAACTACTCAACACCGCAGACAAATACGGCGATGATCACCACACAAAGAGCTATCGGAAGCGAAAATTACTACCGGAATTTGATGAGGAGGCCTTAGAGCCCCCGCAATCAAAGAATAAGGAAGACACCCAATCGGATAAACAACCCCATGGCCAACATAGAGCGGCAAGGGGCGCCACACTCAAGCCGGCACGCGATCCACATAAGGATTCGCATCAAAAAGATGGCCCAGCCAGATCTATCTACGGGCCAAGAAAGCAAGCTCTAGTAAGCAATGCAATGCAACAAGTATGTGAACATCATGGCACACCCAAATATAGGGGTGCCGCACACCCCCTATGTTTCACCGATGAGGTGCTGGACCATGAATTTTTAGCGGGATTCAAGCCCGTAAACATAGAAGCATACGACGGAACAAAAGACCCTGGAGTCTGGATTGAGGATTATATCCTCCACATACACATGGCTAGAGGAGATGACCTCCACGTCATAAAATGTTTACCCCTCAAGCTGAAAGGGCCAGCCCGGAATTGGCTTAAAAGCCTTCCCGAAAACACCATAGGAAGTTGGGAAGAGCTCGAGGATGCTTTCGAGCAAATTTTCAAGGGACTTATGTCCGACCTCCGGATGCAGATGATCTAAGTCATATAACTCAACAACCCGGAGAGTCAGCCCGTAAACTCTGGAACAGATTCCTTACTAAAAAGAACCAGATAGTCGATTGTCCGGACGCCGAAGCCTTAGCAGCTTTCAAGCACAGCGTTGGAGACGAATGGCTGGCCAGACACCTCGGCCAAGAAAAGCCAAGAACAATGGCCGCATTAACAAGCCTCATGACACGCTTTTGCGCAGGAGAAGATAGCTGGTTGGCAAGGAGCAGCACCAGCGACCCAAGTACATCCGAATCCAGGGATGGAAACGGGAAACCGCGACGTAGCAAGGACCAGCGCCGGACCAAGGGAAGAAGCTCGAAGAGCACGACAGTCAACGCCGGATTCAAAAGATCTCGGCAGAATCAGAAAAAGCCGCCCCTCAAGGATAACAGGGACGAGCTATCTAACCTAAACAAAATCTTGGACAAAATATGCGAAATCCACAGTACTCTCAGGAAGCCTGCAAACCATACCCACAGAGATTGTTGGGTCTTCAAGAAATCCGGCAAACTCAACACCGAACACAAGGGGCTCGACATACCGAGCTAGGACAACGACGAACCCCATAAGCAGAGCACCGGAGAACAAAACAAGTTCCCACAAGAAGTCAAAACAGTAAACTCACTTCACGTGACAAAAGGGAAAAACAGAGTGGCGAATATAGAGATACGCGCCATACGGCCTGTCCCAGAGGAGTCCTGCCACTGGTTTTTACAACCAATCACCTTCGACCATCAGGATTACTCTAGAAGTATCCGGAACGCAGGCTGGACTGCCTTGATATTAGATCCGATAATTGATGGACTCCACTTTACACAAGTCCTAATGGACGGCGACAGTCATCTAAACCTGCTATACCAGGACACAATCCGTGAAATGGGGATAAACCCAACAAAAATTCACCATGGGAACACTTCCTTTCAAGGGGTAACGCCAGGCCCAGATATCCATTGTACGGGTTCTCTCCTGCTAGAAGTTATGTTCGGCTTCCCCGACAACTTCCGCCGCGAAAAGCTAACCTTTCACATCGCCCCATTTACAAGTAGCTATCAAGCACTACTGGGACGCGAAGCTTTCACCCGCTTTAATGCAATACCGCATTATGCATCCCTTACGCTTAAAATGCCCAGTCCGTGAGGCATCATCTCATTAAAGGGAAATATCGAGTGTTCCTCGAGCGCGGAAGACTGTGCGGCTGCCTTGACAGCCACACACTAAACCAGCTTTGCTAGTCAAAGCACCTAAACAGGTCGTTCAGACCCCGGACGTGGCTAGACGAGTCCGATGTAAACATACAAAGGCTTACTAGCCGCATACCCCGTACATGGGGCTCCGCCCGTATACAACAAGAGACAATAAAGCTCAATTCTACCCATTTTCTGAATTATACTTTGTTTATTTACTATAACATAGATTTTTGCATGATTGTTTTCAACTAAGTTACTCTCTTTTACAGATGAACACCGTGCTACACCCGTCCAGGATACGGCACAACGGAGATATAGGCGCAGACGTGTAGTAGGGACCCATTCCGAGGATTCCTTTCAGATTGAGACCCTGCATAAACCTTTTTTACTGTCTCTTGTTCATAACATCCCCCGGTTTCTTGTTATAACCGAGGAGGAGGCTGGCATCTTGGCATGTGGCCACGTCAGAATTTTGCGCATACCTGGACACCAGGGGCTTCTTACCAAGGGCGTTGTTCAGCCCGTTTTCATAAAGACCGAATACCTTAGGGAGTGTTTGGCGTCGCGAGTTTGGCCTTATATGCATCAGCTTCGAATCATGTCTTTGGTCAAATGTTGGGTTTGCACGGCTCCTGTGTTTTGCTGCCTTACGTTCCGCTCTATCGGCTAAGGTGGAACCAGGAGAACTACTGCGATTGTGCCCCGGTTCGGCCAGGCGAGCACCTCAGTAGAGAAAGCCGAAAACTGGCTGTCATGATATAGCGTGAGACTGGTCAACCACTCGATGACCCGCCGGAATCTTTAGGATTCCTTCACATTAATGAAGGGATGTTTCCCGGCCAGGCACACACGCGCCCCGAATTCGGGTGAGCGTGGTGCCCCTAGGGGCTATATAGTAGCCCCACTATCAAACTCCTATGGCTAAGTGAAAGTGATAAAGCATTATAGTCCGATTGCCTAGTTCGCTGCGCTATCACCTCCTTAATAGGACCAAAACGTTGGATAAAGTGTGAAAATGCGCCTTCTGCGAACACCCCCGCATTATATGCGTGGGGGCTGAAGCCGAAGACTGCCATCTTTCAGGTTATATACACATATACATTAACGGCCGCACAGGAGGTATTCTAATTCTTGAAGGCACAAGCATAAAAAGCTTTTATATTCCATCGAAATATTGTTTTACAATAATACATGTTATTCGAACATAAGATCCTTCGAGCACTGCATCTCTATTAAACGAGCACCCTGTAGAACTTCCTGAAAATAGTGCTCGGCAGGTACTCGGCTCTCGTCCGAGTCTTGGGATGCAATAGCAGTGGCCGTCATCTCCACCCAGTATGTCTTGACACGGGCAAGAGCCATCTGCACACCCTCTATGCACACTGACCTCTTCATTGCATTAATATGCGGCACCACACCGATGAACTGCTGCACCAAGCTAAAATAACTCTTCGACTCAGGCCTTTTCGGCCACAGATGACTCACGACATGCTTCATGGCGAGTCCAGATAACCTATTCAGCTCCGCCCATGCGGCCAAACGATCGGATATAGAAAGTGGGCGCTCTGGATTGTGGAACTGCGACCAACAAAGCTTTTCCACTTCGTGGTCATTTTGATAGTGGAAGTGTTCGGCCGCGTCCGCGGCACTCGCCGCCAAGTCCAGATAAGTGTTTGCCGCACTCCACTTCCGGTCTAATGGAGCATATTTAGGATCCCCGAACTTTATCCACAGCATATAGGGCTTTCCAGCCGCGATATCTCCGGCCTGACGTAGCTATTCCTTCATAGCTCTCATCATAGAGCGAGTATCCTTGGCCTCGGCAGTGACCTTCTCTAGGTCCTGTGCCACCCGATCTTCTTTTTCAAGAAGCTTGCAGCGGTCCGCAACATTCTTCAACTTTACAGCCATCTCGGCCATTTCCTTCTTGCTTTGGCAATGAGCAGCCTGCTCGGCTTTCAGCTCTTCAGTCGCCTTTAAGGTAGTCGCATCGCTTTTCTTGGCCTGCTCCTTGGCTCGGGCAAGTTCCGCCCGAAGGCTCTCCATGGCAGCGGCACCATCTGCATCAAACACACATGTTGTATGGTACGGGCATCAAGCTCCTCTTACCAGGTGTCTTCGGAGACATCACATACCTTGTGCCTTGTCCAGCCGCTTGTTGACAAGCGTGATGTCGGCATCTGCCACGTCAAGTTGCTGCTTTAGCTCGGCAAATTTATCAGTCCGGCTAGCCACCGGACACTTCGCCACCTACATAGGAAAGGCGACATATTATACCTGGGATTATGATCCTCGGCGCCCCATCATTTTTGACAACACACAGAGTCTCAGGGGCTACTATCTATACAGAGCACATCTTATATATGCGGATCTGTCAAAAGGTACATCATTTCGCGTACCTCAAAGCCTGCCAGTAAACTCCTGACGGCCTCGTACAACCCGCTCTCCGCGGATGAAATCCTTCTAATCACCATATCCATCAACGCACGGTGTTCTTCTGAGATAGACGCTCGCCCCAGCAGATCCTTCAGCTCCTCCGACCGTGCACCGGACGGTGCCGGACTCGTCCGATGGCCTTTTTCGAAGGCTGGACACGGAGGGCCTTGGGGGGCCATACGATTGCCTTCCGGCCCTGCCGGATTCGGAGAAACCCTCCGTGACGACACCTCAGGGTCGCCCGCCTCGCAAGGCGGTACTGCAGGGGGAGGCGTTCCGCTCTCCAGCATCTCCGAACGAAGATCCCCTGAAGATGAGCTCTGCTGAGAAGGGCTAAGATCCGAACTACAAGGTAAAATTTCGGTTATCTTCCTCAGAAATAGAACAGGGATGTCTCTCATTTTAAAACCCCCCTCTTTACTTACGGCTCGGCGGAGAGCTGATCCCCTCAGGGGCGCAATGCAGCCGAGGCACCCCTCGGCGCCGGACCCTCTGACGAAGATTTCTTCCCCTGCTTTGAGGCCATGGCCTCCGGGTTTTCAGAGGCGGTCCTTTTCTTCCCCTGGTTAGAGGAATTCTCGATTCCTCCTTTCCTGACAGCCTCCTTCGGGGAGGCGGTAGCTTCCTTGTTCCCCTCTTCACCTTCTTCCAAAGGCGCAACCTCCAGCATCCTGGTTAACACGGGATCCGGCGTAGTCTCAGGGAGAGGGGCTGGACACCTGATAAGCTTTGCTTTCGCTATCCACTCCTGTTTAAGGGATAGCTCTTTAAAGGGCAATTTTATGATAAATATATGGATGATGTGTCCGGGTACAGGGCTACTTACTTGAGTATCCGGGCGATTGCAGCTCAGTCCTACTTCCTCGGACGAGTCCGGACACATTGCTTGTGATCCGAAGAACAATTTGTACATCTCCATGGGCGTCCGCCCATCAAATGTTGGAGGGCTCGCGGTCCTTCCGGATTAAACTCCCACAGGAGGAGGGGGCGACGTTGGCAGGGCAGGATGCGGCGAATCAACATAACCTGCATCACTACGGCCAGATTGGTATCTCTTTCTAGGAGATCTCGAACGCGGCCCTGCAACAAGGGCACGTCCTTGGACGGCCCCTAGTTAAGTCCTTTATTGACCCATGACGCTAGCTGTGGTGGGGGACCCGAGTGAAAAGCAGGTGGCGCTACCCATTTGGTGCCCCTGGGAGCTGTGATATAAAACCACGCTCGTTGCCATAAGCCGAACTCCTCTTGAAAAGAGCCCTCGGGCCATGGAGCATCGGCATTCTTGCTTATAACAGCTCCTCCACACTCTGCGTGCTGCCCCTCGATCATCTTCGGCTCTACTTTGAAGGTCTTAAGCCACAATCCGAAGTGAGGGGTAATACGGAGGAAGGCCTCGCACACGACAATGAACGGTGAAATATGGAGGATGGACTCCAGAGCTAAGTCGTGAAACTCCAGCCCGTAATAAAACATGAGCCCCGTCATGAAGGGGTCCGTCGGGAAGCCTAGCCCCTGAAGAAAGTGAGACGCGAACACCACACTCTCGCCGGACTTGGGAGTGGGAATAACCTGCCCTTGAGCAGGCAGCCTGTGTGAGATTTCGCCGGTTAGATACCTGGCATCTCTTAGCTTTCGCATGTCTTCTTCCGTGACAGAGGAAGGCATCCACCGGCCTTGAAGGTCGGAGCCGGACATCATCGAAGGTCCGAAGCGCCTGAATCTGGAGCTTTGGGTGTTGGAACTCAAGGTGAGAGGCGGATTTGATTGAAGATTGAGAGAAAGGAGTCGCGCCTTGGTCTCTTTATAAAGAGGTTGAATACCAAGAGCCCTCCCCGTGACCGTTTGGGACTCGCCTTTGTTTGAGAAGACATACCAACAGGCACGATTGGGTTACCCACGCCCGTATTGATGAGAATCCCGGAATAAGGGGACACGATCTCTGCTTTGACAAGACGTGCCAAGGAAACCGCCTCGCTAAACGCGCTAAGGTGGGACAGTAAAATGACTCAAATGAAGGCTTGGCCATGGCATGATGGCACGCTGCGGAATACGTCAGCAGATTAGATTTGTGCAAATATTATTCTCTCTAGGGTGGTATGTGGAAATTGTTTTGCAGAGCCGGACACTATCCTTGTGTTCAACATCTTCTATGAAGTATTCAGAGGAGGAACCCGCCTTGCAATGCCGAAGACAATTTGCGCGCCGGACTCGTTGTCATTCGAGCCTGGTTCAGGGGCTACTGAGGGAGTCTTAGATTAGTGGGTGTCCGGATGGCCGGACCATAACCTTTGGCCAGACTCCTAGACTATGAAGATACAAGATTGAAGACTTCGTCCCGTGTCCGGATGGGACTTTCCTTGGCACGGAAGGCAAGCTTGGTGATACGGATATGTAGATCTCCTCCCATTGTAACCGACTCTGTGTAACCCTAGCCCTCTCCGGTGTCTATATAAACCGGAGGGTTTTAGTCCGTAGGATGAACAACAATCATACCATAGGCTAGCTTCTAGGGTTTAGCCTCTCTGATCTCGTGGCAGATCTACTCTTGAACTACCCATATCATCAATATTAATCAATCAGGAGTAGGGTTTTACCTCCATCGAGAGGCCCCGAACCTGGGTAAAAACATCGTGTCCCTTGTCTCCTGTTACCATCCGCCTAGACGCACAGTTCGGGACCCCCTACCCGAGATCCGCCGGTTTTGACACCGACAATAGGACTTTGCAAACTTCTAGTGAACCTATTGCTGAGCCACCTGAGAATCCAAATGATATCTCTATGTCTGATGCTGAAACACAATCTGGTAATGAACATGAACCTAGTGAAAATGTTAATGATGATGTTCATGATAATGCTCAACCTAGTAATGATAATGATGTAGAAGTTGAACCTGCTGTTGATCTTGATAACCCACAATCAAGGAATCAATGTTATGATAAAAGAGACTTCGTTGCTAGGAAACATGGTAAAGAAAGGGAACCATGGGTTCAGAAACCCATGCCTTTTCCTCCTAAACCATCCAAGAAAAAGGATGATGAGGATTTTGAGCGCTTTGCTGAAATGATTAGACCTATCTTTTTGCGTATGCGATTAACTGATGTGCTCAAAACAAATCCTTATGCTAAGTATATGAAGGATATTATTACTAATAAAAGAAAGATACCTAAAGCTGAAATTTCCACCATGCTTGCTAATTATACTTTTAAGGGTGGAATACCAAAGAAACTTGGAGATCCCGGAGTACCTACTATACCATGCACCATTAAGAGAAATTATGTTAAAACTGCTTTATGTGATCTTGGAGCCGGTGTTAGTGTTATGCCTCTCTCTTTATATCGTAGACTTGACTTCAATAAGTTTACACCTACTGAAATATCTTTGCAAATGGCTGATAAATCAACTGCGATATCTGTCGGTATTTGTGAGGATGTGCCTGTTGTGGTTGCAAACGTCACTATTTTAACGGACTTTGTTATTCTTGATATTCCCGAGGATGATAGTATGTCTATTATTCTTGGAAGACCTTTCCTTAATACTGCAGGGGCTGTTATTGATTGCAACAAAGGCAATGCCACTTTTCATGTTAATGGTAACGAGCATACGGTACACTTTCCGAGGAAACAACCTCAAGTTTATAGTATCAACTCTATTGGGAAAATTCCATCGATTATATTTGGAGGTTTTGAATTTCTTCTCCCTACTGTCACGAAAAAGTATGATATACTTATTATTGGGGATGTCCATATCCCTGTTGAGGTAACATAGTGTTATTCGAAATTTCTCCGGTTTCATGTTAATCGGAATGAGTTTGTTAACAAGACTTGATCAACCTTGTTAGTGGATTCTTTTTGATGAACATGAGATGGACGAAACTAGAAGCACAACCTTCTGTACCCTCTTTATATTTTATGTTATTTAGTAGAAATAAAGTAAAATAGTATCTTTTCTGTCTGTTCCCTGATTTATCCGTACAAATATAAAAATATCCCGAAAATAAAAGTCCTCAGAATGCCATGCAAATTTAATATGATTTTTTCGGGAATATTTGGGGATTTACTGTGCAAAAATTACCGCGGGGGGAGCTGCCACCTGGCCACGAGGGTGGAGGGCGCGCCCTACCCCCCTGGGCACGCCCCCTGCCTCGTGGGTCCACGGTGGCCCTTCTCCACTTATCCTTGCACCCATCTTCTTCCTCTGCCTCACACAAACACGAAAAACCAACTCAAGCACGAGTTCTAGCCCCTGTTGCTGTGATTTTCGATCTCCCTCCTCAAGCACTTCTCACAAAACTGCTTGGGGAGATTGTTCCTTGGTATGTGACTCCTCCATTGGTCCAATTAGTTTTTGTTCTAGTGCTCTATTCATTGCAAATTTATGCTGCATAGGTGACCATGTTCTTGAGCTTGCATGACAAATTCATATGGTCCCAAGTAGTTCTAATGCTTGATTTAGGCTCTAGGCACTTGTGGGAGTAGTTGCTATCAATTTATTGAAGTTGGTTCACTTTTATTTGAAGTTACTAAAAATTTCAGATTGTTTCAGAAATAATGAAGAGACTTTTGAGGGGCTCGTCAAGCTGAAGCTCGAAGGAAAAACAAAAAGAAGAAGAACAGAAGCCCAAATTTAATTTGTCTTGCACCGTGGAGGTCCGGCCGTGTGAATGGCCCTCCGATGACTTCTTGAGGAGAGCCGAGATTTATGAGGATTTCTATTTATTTATTGAGAACGCTGGCCTCACCGACTTCGTCCGAGACCAACGTCATCAGTATCTCTTACTCACAAATACTTTTGTGCAAAACTTCTACCTTTTCCCTAAGAAATCACCCCCTTTAGTAGAGTTTCATTTATATGACATTGTTAGGAAGATGTCATTAGCTGAATTTTGCGAGGTTTGCAAAATACCCTTTGAGGGCACCTTGGATGAACCACACCGTAACGAAGTAGAAGCTTTTATTAACACTATCACGATGGGAGAAACCAGGAAGGTTTTTGATGCAAGAATCACTAGCATACATTTTCCTGTTTTATGCTACTTTGCCTTACTTGCTAGTCGTTGCTTGATAGGTCGCGGAAACTGTGGAAACCTTAGTGTTCCTGATGTTATCATTTTGTTTCATGGTTTATACCACAATAACTCTGTTAGTATGGGTGGAATTGTTGCTAGACGGTTGAGTCTGAACCGTACTAAGGGCCCCGTCTTTGGAGGCATTTATGCTTCACGCCTAGCTGAATATTTTGAAATACCTATTAGGCATGAGGAGAAAGAGGAAACATCGTTGCCCTGTGCTTATTTAGATTATAAGAGTATGCTAGCGCATGATTTTCTTGTTAACAGTCGTGAAGGGGAGCTCAAATATAAATTGTACTTTGATAAACATCACCCTAAGACTATTACTTTGCCTGCTCCATCTTCGTTTAACTTGTCTGCAGGTCCTCACATCGTTCCGTGGGCGACCATTCAGGCCTATCGAAATCCTGCACCAGCCCCGGAGCCGAAGCCACAAGATGAGCCTCCACGACAGTCTGTTTATTCTTGGGATCCTGAGGTGGTTGCCAGCCAGTGGCAATCAGAGTCTTCTTCCTCACAGTATGACCCCAGCTTCACCTACGGGTATCCGCCAGGTTATCCCTGGCAATAGACCAACTTAGGCCAAAAGCCTAAGCTTGGGGGAGTACGTATTTCCCACCGACATTACATTCATGTTCACACACACTCATTGCTAGATGTCGGTGCTCATACTCTTTCACTGTAATATCCATGCTAGATTACTTTCTTTTTCCTGCTTTCTTCTTGTGTGTTTAATAAACCTTAAGAAAAAGAAAAAAATGGTAGTAGTTTATTTCTTTGCTGTAGTAATTAAAAAGGAAAACCCAAAAATATTTCCCGTTCTTCTTTTGCTTGTTGGGAGCTTTCCCATGTAAATAGTTTTATTTCTTTCTTTTCTTTGGGAGTCAATAGGAGAAGACCATGATTAAATTGTTGAAGTGGCTCTTACATGCATCATTTTTAATTTAACCAAGAGCCCATATTGCCTTGTCTTCTCCTGTTTATTGAATGCTCACAGATTCTAGCTTAGTCCAATGCACATGCACTCCTATTATTATTCACATCGTTGGTCGTGCAAGTGAAAGGCAATAATGATGATATACGATGGACTTATTGGGATGAGAAAAGCTGGTATGAACTCGACCCCTCTTGTTTTTGTAAATATGATGATTCATCGTTCTTGAGTCGCCTATTATGAAGTAAGCATATTTGCAATGAAGTTTAAAGATTATAGTTGCTTGTGCCATGCTTGATTAGCTATGAGTTATAATGGTCTACCTTGCATGCCAACATGTTATTAGAATGATTATGATGTGGTATGATGGGATGGTATCGTCCTTTAAATGAATTGAGTGACTAGACTTGGCACATGTTCACGCATGTAGTTGAATCAAATCAACATAGCCTTCATGATATTTATGTTCATGGTAGATTATATCCTACTCATGCTTGCATTCGGTGTAAATTAGTTTTAATGCATGTTTGCGACTGTTGTCGCTCTCTCAGTTGGTCGCTTCCCAGTCTTTTGCTAGCCTTCACTTGTACTAAGAGGGAATACTTCTTGTGCATCCAATCCCTTAAACCCCAAAGTTATTCCATATGAGTCCACTATACCTTCCTATATGCGGTATTTACCTGCAGTTCCAAGTAAATTTGTATGTGCCAAACTCTAAACCTTCAAATAATTATTCTATTTTGCATGCTCGAATAGCTCATATGTCAACTAGGGCTGCCCTTATCTTCCGTGTTAGGCGGGTTATTCTAAAGAGGAGTGGACTCCGCTCCTCATTCACGAGAAAATGGCTGGTCGCTGGGATGCCCAGTCCCATGCTTTATGCAAACTAAATCAGAATAATTGCAAACAAAACTCCCCCTGGGACCTATTGAATGTTGGAGGCACTCGTTGTTTCGAGAAAGCCATGGATTGATGCTTGTGGAGGAGGGGGAGTATAAACTTTACCATTCTGTTTGAGAACCGCCTATATTTTGTTTAGCATGGAAGATAATGTCATCTCTTAGTTGTTATGTTGACAATGAAAGTATGTCACTCAAAATATAATTTATCTCTCTTTCAAAACCGAGCTCTGGCACCTCTACAAATCCCTGCTTCCCTCTGCGAAGGGCCTATCTATTTACTTTTATGTTGAGTCATCACCCTTCTTATTAAAAAGCACTCGCTGGAGAGAACACTATCGTTTGCATTCATTATTATTGGTTTATATTGGGTATGACTTGACTGGATCTCTTTTACCATGAATTACAATGTTTAGTCAGTCCTTGATCTTTAAAGGTGCTTTGCATTTATGTTTTGTGGTTTCAGAAAGGGCTAGCGAGATACCATTTTGTTATATCATGTTATGATTATTTTGAGAAAGTGTTGTCATCCGAGTTTTGTTATTATAGCTCTCTAGGTGATTATGCTATTGATATGAGTAATTGTGAGACCTTTGTGTTATTGTTAGTATGGTTAGTTCATAATGTTTGCTGAGACTTGAATGCTGGCTTTTCATGTTAAAACAACAAGAGCAAACAGAGTTTGTAAAAGTCTTTCTTTTTCTCTTTCAGTTTCTCAACTGAATTGCTTGAGGACAAGCAAGGGTTTAAGCTTGGGGGAGTTGATACGTCTCCGTCGTATCTACTTTTCCAAACACTTTTGCCCTTGTTTTGGACTCTAACTTGTATGATTTGAATGAACTAACCCGAATTTACGCTCTTTTCAGCAGAATTGCCATGATGTTGTTTTTTGTGCAGAAAATAGAAGTTCTCGGAATGACCTGAAACTCCACGGAACATCTTAGTAAAAATAATAAAAAAATCCTCACCAAAGATGAAGACCAGGGGGCCCACACCCTGTCCATGAGGGTGGGGGGGCGCCCCCCTCCTGGGCGCGCCCCCTACCTCGTGGGCCCCCTGGAGAGCCCCCGACGCCAACTCCAACTCTATATATTGGCTTTCGGGGAGAAAAAAATCAAAGAGAAGAAATCATCGCGTTTTACGATACGGAGCCGCCGCCAAGCCCTAATCTCTCTCGGGAGGGCTGATCTGGAGTCTGTTCGGGGCTCCAGAGAGGGGGATTCGTCGCCGTCATCATCATCAACCATCCTCCATCACCAATTTCATGATGCTCACCGCCATGCGTGAGTAATTCCATCGTAGGCTTGATGGACGGTGATGGGTTGGATGAGATTTATCATGTAATCGAGTTAGCTTTGTTAGGGTTTGATCCCTAGTATCCACTATGTTCCGAGATTGATGTTGCTATGACTTTGCTATGCTTAATGCTTGTCACTAGGGACCGAGTGCCATGATTTCTGATCTGAACCTATTATGTTTTCATGAATATATGTGAGTTCTTGATCCTATCTTGCAAGTCTATAGTCACCTACTATGTGTTATGATCCGGCAACCCCGAAGTGACAATAATCGGGACCACTCCCGGTGATGACCATAGTTTGAGGAGTTCATGTATTCACCATGTGCTAATGCTTTGTTCTGGTTCTCTATTAAAAGGAGGCTTTAATATCCCTTAGTTTCCAATAGGACCCTACAACCACGGGAGGGTAGGACAAAAGATGTCATGCAAGTTCTTTTCCATAAGCACGTATGACTATACTCGGAATACATGCCTACATTACATTGATGAACTGGAGCTAGTTCTGTGTCACCCTATGTTATGACTGTTACATGATGAACCACATCCGGCATAATTATCCATCACTAATCCGGTGCCTACGAGTTTTCCATATACTGGTTTTCGCTTATTTACTTTTCCGTTGCTACTGTTATAATCACTACAAAATACCAAAAACATTACTTTTGCTGTCTTCACTTTTGTTACCGTTACCACCACTATCATATTACTTTGCTACTAAACACTTTTCTGCAGATACTAAGTTTCCAGGTGTGGTTGAATTGACAACTCAGCTGCTAATACTTGAGAATATTCTTTGGCTCCCCTTGTGTCGAATCAATAAATTTGGGTTGAATAATCTACCCTCGAAAACTGTTGCGATCCCATATACTTGTGGGTCGTCACCCAGCGGGGCGGAGAGTAACAAGTTAACCTTCCCTGGGTATTCCTCAAAAAAACGTATAGCTGGGCTAGCCATTTCCATCTTGAAAATATTAATATTTGGGCTGGATATCTGGCCTGGGCTAGACGGGCCACAGCTTGCCTAGTTAATACCCTGCTCTCCTCTGAACAACAACGGAAACATCACGAAGAAAAACTTTGCAGTGCTCACTGTCGGTGTCAAAACCGGCGGATCTCGGGTAGGGGGTCCCGATCTGTGTGTCTTGGGCTGATGGTAATAGGAAGTAAGGGACACACTATTTACCCAGGTTCGGACCCAGGTTCGGGCCCTCCCGATGGAGGTAAAACCCTACTTCCTGCTTGATTAATATTGAAGATATGAGTAGTACAATAGTAGATCTACCACGAGATCATAAAGGCTATACCCTAAGAGCTAGCCTATGATGGTACGATTGTAATTATGGTCGGCCTGCTAAGGACCATCCTCTCCGGTTTATATAGACACCGGAGAGCTAGGGTTTACATGGAGTCGGTTACAAGGAAGGAAATATAATATCCGGATCGCCAAGCTTGTCTTCCACGCAAAGGAGAGTCCCATCCGGACACGAGCCGAAGTCTTGAGTCTTGTATCTTGACGCTTCTATAGTCCGGACGATGTGTATAATCCGGCTGTCCGGATACCCCCTTATCCAGGACTCCCTCAGTAGCCCCTAAACCAGGCTTCAATGACGATGAGTCCGGCGCGCAGTCTTGTCTTCGGCATTGCAAGGCGGGTTCCTCCTTCCGAATACTCCAACGTTATTATCGAACACGTAGGCCATGTCCGGATCTGCAAAATGATCTTCACATATCACCATAGAGAGAATGATACTTCAGCTGACAACCTTTCAGACGACGTGATATGTCATTATGGTCAGGTTATTATTCGTTTCGTTTTTTCACAACCATCCACAGCGCACATTGCGAGGCGGTTTCCTTGACACGTCTTGTCAGAGCAGAGATCATGTCCCCTTATCACGGGATTCTCATCAATACGGGTATGGGTAATCCCTTCGTGCCATCAATTGTGGCGCTTGGGAAGTAAGCGATTCTCAACAGGCTAGTAGGGAGGCGCACCGCTTTCATCGCCTCTATAAAGGGATAAGAGTTCCCCATTCTTACCCATGCCTTCTTCCTCCTCTGCCCACTCTCGCCTCCTCGAGCTCCAGCGCCCTACTTCAAGTCTTCTCCGCATAGCTAAAGATGTCCGGAGCAGGAGGCAAATGGGTGGCTTCCACCGTGAAGGAGAAGAACATCGCAAGTCTTCGGGCGGCCGGATACTTGGCCGCAGACATAGCGCACCAGCTACCAGACGGCAGGCAGGTCATTCCAACCCCAGGACCCCACGAGAGGGTCGTGTTTCTTGCCCACTTCATTCTTGGACTGGGGTTTCCACTCCACCCCTTCGTCCACGGGCTCATGTTCTACTACGGGCTAGATTTCCATGATCTATCCCCAAACTTTGTCCTCAACATCTCGGCGTTCATCGTTGTGTGCGAGGCTTTCCTCCGCATCAAGCCTCATTTGGACTTGTGGCTCCAAACCTTCTGCGTGAAGCCGAAGATCATGAGCGGCCAGCAAGCAGAGTGCGGAGGAGCCATGGTGGGCAAAATGCCTAATGTCACCTGGCTTGACAGCTCCTTTGCGGAAACCGTGAAGGGGTGGCAATCGGGGTGGTTCTACATCACCGAGCCACGCAACACCAACTGGGCGGTGGCCCCCGAGTTCCGATCTGTAACCCCTATGCGGCTCACCTCCTGGGAACAGAAGGGCCTGCTATGGGGCGAATCTACAGAGCTGACCGAACTCATCAACTGCTTCAAGGGCATGAAGGACAAGAACATCAAGCTTGTCAACGTGATCCAAGTCATGCTCGTTCGCTGGATTCTGCCGTGCCAAAGGCGGGCATTCAATCTATGGGAGTTCGTCCCGACCGAACACCAGACGCTCCCGAGGCTCTACGACATGAAGCACAAAAACGCGTGGAAGGTGTTGTTCAAGGCCTCCGAGGTACCTCCTCTCATATCCGAGGACCGTGGGCTCCATGCCGCGCGGCACCCTATCTAGGTGAGTTCTCAGGCTGCCACCGGGTTCGGTTCTTCCCAATATATTCATGGAGAATTCCTAAGTGATTGTGTATACTTGTTTAGGAGTATGTGGAGATAGCGGAGCAGATAGACTGTCCAGCTCCTCTGCCGGAAAACCCAGCTACTGATCTCCTGACGAAGATGCTGGTCCCGGCGCCCTACAAGGGGCCGGAGAAGAAGGCCGATAAGAAGGCCCCAGGGACCCGAAAGGGTCTCCAGTGTAAGGCTGCACTGAAAGCCTCGTCCGAAGAGGATGAGGAAGACTCCTCCCCCTAAGGGGAAGAAGGAGAAGAAGAGGAGGCCGCCCCATCCGGAAAGGATGGGGGGCCTGAGACGGCGGACCAGGGGGCCAGGAGAGGCCCCCGGCGCAAGGACGTCATACCCCTGTTGTCTGATGACGACGAGGCAGATTCCTCCCGCGGAGGCGGGGAGGAACAAGAAGAAACTCCACCTCCCCATGTTGGGGAGGGGGGGGGGGAAGAAGAGGAAGGCCGCCCTGGTGGGAGAGACTGGGACGTCCAAGAAGGGAAAGGTGTCCCTTCCGGACTACTCCGCCACTGCCGCCGATAGCGAGGAAGGGTGGCTGCCCAGGAAGAAGCCCCTAGTGCGATTGTAAGTATCCACACTCAATCGTAATTTTGCTTCATAGTTTTGTTATAACGCCAAACTTGTATGCAGTTCGGCCCATCCCGAGGTATCGTCTTCGGACGGGTCCTTGAGTGAGTCAGCAATGAACTCACTCCCGACGGCAACTTCTCCTTGGCCTGCAGATGACACGAAGGTGTTGTCCCAAAGGCTCCCAGAGATGGGGGAGGTGGCCTTGGAGGCGGCTCAAGGCGGCGTTCCAGACATCGGTTCAAGATCCCCGCGGATCGTGTTGGTGAGAGCTGAAGTAAGCCGGACTCTCAGCCGAACACTCTCCCGGAGCCTTCAGTGGTTCCGGATTCAGGCGGGCAACCCCTCATTAGGGAGGGAGGACCATCTGTATCGAGGACTTCTGTTGCGCCTGAGGCGCCGGATTGTCTACTGGAAGCGGTTCCTGGCGCTTCCATAGGTGAAGTGCACCGTACTCTCATGAGTGCGGTGATTCAAAAGGTTTCGTCCGCCAAGAGCGGACTAACCGAAGCCTGCACCAGCCTACTAACAGGCTTTGAGGTAAGTAGTAAAAATGTGTGAAATTACCACCCGATAGGTAGTATCCCCTGATACTCTGTTTGGTGTTCGGAAGGAAAAACCAAATGGAGGGTCAATTATAATCCGCAGGAGTCTAATAGTAAGTTTGAATGTGAATAAACAGGCTGTGCTGCTGGCCGCTGCCGCCCGTACGACCGAAATCGCTGGCCTAAAGCAGGACTTGGAGCGGGCGCAGGGAGAGCTCGGCCTCACGAGGAGGCAGCTCGAGGAGAGCAAAGGTGAATGATTCCCCTCTCTCATATAGTAAAGTATAAATAAAATTTGATTATGCTAACGACGAAACGTCGTGATGTGGTAACAGAGGCCACCACCAAAGTGGCGTCTCTCAAGAAGGTTCTGTCCGATGCCGAACAGAAAGCGGCCCTGGAGCGCAAGGAGCGCAAAAAGCAAGAAGCCCGAGTGGGCGAAGTATAAGAAGAGCTCCAGGAGCTCGGCAAGAAGCTCGAGTCTGCGGAGCATGAGCTTAAAGCAAAAGAGGCCGAGCTTGCGAAGGCCCTTACAAATATAAAAGACGCCAAGGCCGAAGCCGATAGGGCACAGTAGGAGATCCAGGAGGCCAAAAAGATAACGGCGGGTGAGGGAGTCCTGGACTAGGGGGGTGTCCGGATAGCCGAACTATTATCATCGGCCGGACTCCAAGACTACGAAGATACAAGATTGAAGACTTCGTCCCGTGTCCGGATGGGACTTTCCTTGGCGTGGAAGGCAAGCTTGGCGATACGGATATGTAGATCTCCTACCATTGTAACCGACTTTGTGTAACCCTAGCCCTCTCCGGTGTCTATATAAACCGGATGGCTTTAGTCCGTAGGACGAACAACAATCATACCATAGGCTAGCTTCTAGGGTTTAGCCTCCTTGATCTCGTGGTAGATCTACTCTTGTAACACACATCATCAATATTAATCAAGCAGGACGTAGGGTTTTACCTCCATCAAGAGGGCCCGAACCTGGGTAAAACATCGTGTCCCTTGTCTCCTGTTACCATCCGCCTAGACGCACAGTTCGGGACCCCCTACCCGAGATCTGCCGGTTTTGACACCGACATTGGTGCTTTCATTGAGAGTTCCTCTGTGCCGTCGCAATCAGGAAGGATGCCTTTTCTCGTCTTTAAAGACGGCGCCGTCGTCAAGGGAGCCTTGGCCGCCGGCCAAACTATCTGGCTAGGTGGTTTTCTTATGACCGCCTGTTCGGCCACCGCTCCGACGATGACCTCTTAGGTCATCAAAAGCGATCTTCACGTCAGCTCGGAATTCGCCGAGCAGCTAGATCCGATTGAGCTCTCCTCCGTAAACGAGCTCTTGGATCACATCGCCGCCATGGGAGTCGCTACCGACTACGATCAGATTGGGCTTAAAACCGATCTGAGAGAAATTAACTGTCCCCAGGCTACCGACCACTTTGTTGTGGTAGAGGAACAATGCGGCGACTCTTCTTCTATGTTAAAAACCAACTATGTCCGGATTCCCGATCCCTCCATGCCGGATTCCCGTGGAGGGACGGACGCCAATCAAACACTGAACCTAAAGTCAGGCATCAGACCAGATTCGTTGGAAAGCATCCAACAAACCAAGCTTCCAAATCCGGAAGCTTCTTGGCCTTTGAGCCTCAGATCAGGCGGGGTTCCGAACTTAATTCCACCCGCCCACCCAAACAGAAGCCATCTATCTCAAATACGGCAAGAGCCCGATGAAACATTACATCATTACTGGGCCAGATTCCTCCTGGTTATGAGCAGGATAAAGGACTGCCGTGAAGAAAGCACGATTTCAATTTTCTGCAACAATTGCACGGACAAGGGAATCATAAACGCCATCAGTCGTCGCGAAGTTACATGCTTCGCCGACCTAGCGACCATTGTACAAAAATACTGCGCGATGGAGAGTGCCTGGAAAACCAAAACTAGGTTTTGGGACAATCCGGCCCTGAATACAACCCCAGTCCGAAATAAAAGGGTGCGTCATACTCAAGCACCTGGGTTAAAAACCAAAAAGCAAAAACCCCTAAAGGGTACGGAACCGTACTGGAGGGATGGCTCAACGGACCCTGCAAATCCACAGTACGGAGGGCGCCACTCCAACACATAGCCTTCGAGCATGTTGGATACTACGGCAGGTGGCCAAAAGTGGCGAAGGCTTTTTAGCCCCGGGCAACCAGCCCAGCAGTACCAGTACGGTATTAACAGTCTTCGAGACATTCGCATCAAATAACATGCGGAAACGAACAATCCGCAGCCTCGCCGAAGTCTACCAAGTAGCAACAGCAAATCCATGGAGCGACACGGCTATCACCTTCAATGCCAGCGACGAACCTAAATTCCGAACAGCTAGAGCACCAGCCGCATTGGTCCTTAGTCCGATAGTGGACGGCTTTCGTCTTACCAAGGTACTCATGGATGGCGGCAGCGGATTAAACCTCATCTATGAAGAAACCCTTCAAAAAATGGAAATTGACTGGAGCCGCATTGAGCGAAGCAGCACAACCTTCAGGGGAATAATCCCTAGTCGAGAAGTACACTGCACAGGAAAAATCATGCTAGATGTAGTGTTCGGCTCGCCGGACAATTACAGGTCCGAAGAGTACACATTCCAAGTGGCCCCATTCGGCAGCGGATATCACGCCTTGTTAGGGCGAGAGGCATTCACAATCTTCCAAGCTATACCCCATTACGGGTACATGAAGATCAAAATGCTCGGACCCAATGGAATAATCACTCTCGCCAGTGATCCAGATACAGCACTCCGCGCTGAATATAATACAGCTGTACTGGCCCTAGAGGCATTATCCGAAGCCCTAGCGGCAGAGGAACTAACTGCGCTGCGCTCCACGGTGGATAGGGACGATGTGATACTCGATAAGAGGTCCAAGTCCACCTCTTTTAAACCAGCAACCGAAATAGTCAAATTCTAGGTCCATCCAACGGACCCCACAAAGACGGCCTCCATTGGGGCACAATTAAATCCTAATGTAAAAGTCTCACTATGGGAATTCCTTCGGGAAAAATGGGACATTTTTGCCTGGCACCCTTCAGACATGCCAGGAATCCCACGCAGGCTGGCAGAGCACAGCCTAAATATCCTAAAAGGATTCAAGCTAGTCAAACAAGCTCTTCGGCGATTTTCTGAACCCAAAAGACAGACAATGGGAGGAGCTAGCCAAACTCTTAGAAGCCGGATTCATCAGAGATATAAAACATCCGGACTGGCTAGCCAACCTAGTAATGGTACCAAAAAAGGACAAATCCTGGCGCCTTTGCGTCGATTTCAAAGACCTTAACAAGGCCTGTCCAAAGGACCCTTTCCCTCTCCCTCGCATCGACCAAATCATCGATGCTACCGCAGGGCACGATTCATTGTGCTTCCTCGACACATACTCCGTATACCATCAAATCAAGATGGCGGAAAAAGACCAGGCCGCAACGGCATTCATTACTCCATATGGGCCATTCTGCTTCAACACAATGCCCTTCGGACTCAAAAATGCCGGCGCAACATATCAGCGCATGATTCAGACATGTCTGGCTACCCAGATAGGCAAAACAGTAGAGGCATACGTAGACGATGTGGTCGTCAAGACCAAACACGTCGAAACTCTAGTAGACGACTTGAGGGTGACATTCGACAACCTCCGAGCATATGACATTAAGCTCAACCCGGAAAAATGCGTTTTCGGCGTACCAGCCGGAAAGCTCTTGGGCTTCATTGTATCCGGTAGAGGAATTGAAGCAAACCCAGCCAAGATCCGAGCTCTGTCACAATTGGATATCCCAAAAGACCTCAAGCAAATACAAAAACTAACTGGACGCGTGGCGGCTCTAAGCCGCTTCATCTCCCGTTTGGGAGAAAAGGCACTGCCCCTCTATCGCCTCCTCCGGCGCACCGAACATTTCGAATGGACGGATGCTGCCACGGCCGGACTCGAAGAAATAAAGGCCGTATTGGCAACAAATCCGGTCCTGGCTGCGCCCAACCTGGGCGAACCAATGCTGTTATATATCGCAGCAACACATCAAGTTGTCAGCGCGGTACTCGTCATCGAACGAGAAACAGAAGGGCACAAATTCCCTCTTCGAAAACCAGTGTACTACGTATCCACTGTCTTAACTCCATGCAAGTCCCGGTACCCACACTATCAAAAGATAGCGTACACGCTGTTCATGGCATCCCGGAAGTTGCGACACTACTTTCAAGAGTGCTCCATAACGGTGGCCTCCGAAGTACCTCTCAACGACATTATAAACAATCGCGATGCGATGGGCAGGATTGCAAAATGGGCCATTGAGCTCTTACCATTTGATATAACCTACAAACCACAGCGAGCTATCAAGTCGCAAGTTCTGGCCGACTTCATCGCTGAATGGACCGAAGACAAACTCCCTAAAGAGTACGGCGCATACTCCAATTGGATCATGCATTTCGACGGCTCCAAAATGTTGGCTGGCTTGGGAGCTGGCGTCGTCTTGACGTCCCCAACCGGAGACACAGTCCAATACGTGCTTCAAATAATGTACACGGAGTCCAACAACGCAGCCGAATACGAGGCCCTTCTACATGGCCTCCGGATAGCAATCTCCATGGGTATTCAACGCCTAGAGGTGCGCGGGGATTCAATCCTCGCAATACCCCAAGTAAATGGAGACTTTGACACCAAGGATCCGAAAATGGCAGCCTACCGAAACGCTGTCCTAAAAATGTCAGCCCGGTTCGAAGGACTCGAATTCCACCATGTAGCCCGGGATAATAACCAGGCAGCAGACGTGTTGGCACGCATCGGCGCAAAACGTGACGTCGTCCCTCCAAACATCTTCCTGGAGTGGGTCTTTAAGCCATCCGTATTATGGGAAGAGGAGTCCGAAAATAACAATCCGGAACCAACTGCATCACCTAACGCAGAACATTCTGACACAATCGGTGGCTCAGCCAATGAAATAACAGATTCAGCCCACGAAATACTGGCAGTAATTGCCCCGTGGACGGAACCATTCCTAGCCTACCTAATCCGGCAGGAACTTCTCGAAGACCAAAATGAGGCCCGCTGCATAGTTCGGCGATCTAAAGCCTACAAGGTCCATGAGGGAGAACTTTATAAGGAAAGCACAACCGGAGTCCTTCAAAGATGTATCTCCGAAGAGGAAGGGCGAAATCTCCTGGCTGAAATTCACGCCGGACTCGGCGGGCACCACACCACCGCCCGGGCCCTTGTAGGCAAGGCCTTCCGTACAGGATTTTATTGGCCGACCGCCCGGGCAGATGCTCGGGACTTAGTCCAACGATGCGTCGGTTGCCAGCTCTTTGCTAATCACAGCCACATGCCACCCACTGCCCTCAAAACTATACCCATTACTTGGCCGTTTGTGGTCTGGGGGCTTGACATGGTTGGACCCCTTAAAGGGGGAACCCACGAGCACAAATACTTATTGGTCAAGGTGGACAAATTCACCAAATGGATAGAGGCCAAGCTGGTTAAAACGGCAGAATCCGGACCTGTGATAGACTTCATATCCGGGGTAGTACACCGTTTTGGCGTCCCCCACAGCATCATCACTGATAACGGCACGAATTTCACGGCCAACGAGGTTAAACTCTGGTGCAAAAACATGGGCATCAAGCTCGACTACGCTTCAGTCTACCACCCTCGAACTAATGGTCAAGTGGAACGGGCAAATGGTCTCATCATGAGCGGCATTAAACCCAGATTAGTGCGGTCCCTCACGGAATCTAACACGCACTGGGTAGAGGAGCTCGACTCCGTACTCTGGGGGCTGCGGACCACGCCAAACCGCACAACCGGATTCACACCATTTTTTATGGTATACGACGCTGAGGCAGTTTTGCCCTGCGATATAATTCATGACTCACCTCGCATGCGCATGTACGAGGAAAGAGAAGCCGAGCTGGATCAGCAGGATAGTTTGGACGCTTTAGAGGAGGAGCGCGACGTGGCAAAATCCCGTTCTGCATTCTATCAACAGCAGGCTCGAAGATATCAAAGCAGAGAAGTACGAGCCAAAACTTACAGTGTTGGCGAGCTAGTTCTAGGCCTGCCGGACAAGAAAAAGGACAAACTTAAGCCCAAATGGGAAGGTCCCTTCATCATCGACCAAGTCCTTACTGGCGGTGCATACCGTCTACGCAACGCATCTGACAACCGACTCGAGCCAAACCCATGGAACGCAGCCCGTCTCCGAAGATTTTACGCCTAGCGCCGGACTCAGGGTTCGTCTCCTTCCTCCGTCCACCTTTCATGTTTTTTCGCTGTCTTTGTTTTCCCTCCCTTTTTCTCCCTCTTTCAGTACAAACCTCTTGAGGGCTAATCTGCGCTTTGTTTGCACTCGCTCGATGTGCTAGTCACACTCGTTATACCTGGGGGCTTCTTTAACAGAAGCTTATTTATATGGGCTTCATGCCCACCACATGTGTCACACTTCCGCATGTACCTTTTGATCACCATTATATGCATCAATATGACTTAAGTTTTGGCCAAGCCGGGTTGCCTGGCTCCTGTGCTTACCCCTACGTTCCCGATTGTTCGGCTAGGAGGTAAAGGGAGCACCTCTGCGATTGTTACTGCCGGGTCAGCCGGATGTGTACCTCAGACTGGGTGAAGCCGAAGGCTCGCGTTCTTAAGGGAATATTTGGTCGGTGACCTGAAAGATGATTTATTACTTACTTATTTATCTGCCCCCAGATGCTTTTTCTGCTATTTTCGCAGTCCGGACATGCACTTTAGGGCATGCCTCCCAGGGAAAGGAACCGTTAACGGAACTATTCTCCCTGGAAGATGTTTCTTACTAACCATGTAATATAACATAGCTAGTTGGGCACTTGTCTGATAAAGCAATTATGACCCCTATGCCTTGTCTCCATGCATGCCCCGGTTCTTTTATAACCGTCAGGGTATTCGGACACACTCCGGACTGTTGGGTCCCGAAGTTGAAGCAAAAAGGTCCGCAAAGGCAAACGATCTACAATCCGGCTAGAAGGCATTTTACATGTCATTTTAAAATTACATCGTCAAACTGACTGATTGTACTCCTCTTCAATCCCATCTAATAGGCTGTCTAATTTACAGTCCTGTTGGGAATATTTCGCGGCCAGCTCTACTTGGCCGTACATCAAGCTCACAGGGATCTCCTTCCCATCAGGCCCCACAGGTCCGACCTCGGCCATGTGGTTTGGGTCAGCCTTCGGGTACCGCGTCTTCACCATGGCCCAGGCCTCCCTGGCGCCTTGACGGCAGGCCGATATCTTCCACAAACGGAGACGTCTCCGTACTCCCTGAAGCTTCTTAGCAAGCCCTCCAAGGCCCTCAGGTAGGGAGACGGAAGGCCATAAGGCCTGAACGACGCCACTCATCGCCTGCCGAACACGTTCAAGCAGTTGCACCAGCTCAGGAAGTTGGTCACCCGTTGAACCGGGCATTTCCTCCATAGGGCGACCTGTGAGCACACCTACAGACATATTTTTGTCAACCGACTTCCTCGCCGAACTCTTCTTTTCAAAAGAGTTTGCTCAAGCACTTACTATAGATGCCACGACGAAGCCGCTGATTCTCCTTCAAGGAGCCAGACAGCTAGGCCCGAACACCTTTTAGCTCTTCTCCAAGCTGGGTGTGGGCATCTTGGAGTTTGTTCCTCTCCTGCTGCACCTTCATAAGCACCCTCTCGCCGGCCTTCAACTGGTGCAGTAGCTGTTGCTTGTCCGGATCAAGTCCGGCAACATCTGCAATATTATTGTCAGATTTATACACACGCCGCACGCCATAAAACATTTTTGAAATATGTGTTACCGGAGGAGGTCTCTGTGTCTCCTCCTGCGGCGGTCAGCGCGGCCTCAAGTTGGGCCTTGCACTCTTGAAGCTCCTGGGACAGGTGGGTATTCTTTTCCGTAAGATCCTGCATAATAAATGATCCTTAAATCAGTTATTTTAACTATTTTAAGTCTCGGGGGCTACTGGCATATATAACTATTAAAATTACTTACCCGTATGTCCTTCGCATACTGCTCCGTGGCTCTGGTTAAACTATCTTGAGCGGCACGGAAGTGCGCGTCTCCCGCATCAAAGGCATTCAACGCCTCCGGGGAGAAACACGCATCACGAAGAACTGTCCGGCGACACCTGTGATTCATGGCGCTCTCCACCTCAGAACGGGTGGCGGACAGCCTGTCGGCATCCTCCGTTGGAGGAGCATCCGGCTCCTGCCTTGTGTTCGCCTCCCCTTCTGGACCACGCGTTGGAGCATGGCTGGCGGAGGCTTGATTGGCAACCTCTCCGGACATTGTCCGGCGAGCGCTCTTTCTCCTGGAAAAGCTATGGGCATTAATATACCTCCTAGGGATCCTTCCCTTAAAAACAGCGGTGCGCCGTACCGTTGCGGCGATGTTTCGATTCACGTCGCACTCCTTTTCCGCCTGCTGGGCCGAACTGACCCTTGCTGGTCAGCCGCCACGGGTTCGGCTTCTTGCCTTGAAGGCACCTCCTGCAAGACACCGTTGATATACGGTGATCTAAAATACGGAAGGATGAGTAATGGTGTCAGAGCTCCGGTCATAATTACCTGAGAAGCCGGACATAAACCGGGGTAGTCGGCCGTAATGGCGACTAAAGCATTGTCCATGCTGAGTTGGTGGAACACGCCATCAATTAGCTCCACCTTTATGTCCGGATCCTCTTCGGAGGCCGGATCAAGGGATCTTCCCGGATCCTCGGGTTGTGGAGCCGGACTGTGTATGCCCTCCACATCCCGACGCAGTTCCTGCATCAAAATCATAAAGTAAGGCATTTAACTTCGAAAGCACGGGTCGGATGAATAAACGTTCGCTTACCCAGCTCCGAGGGTTATTCATGGAGAACCCATTCAATGGGCTCGTCTGGAGGAAGTCCTCCTTCTCCCCCTTGTACAAGCCGGACAGGATCTTCACCAGATCCGCGGCCGATCCCAGCCCCTTGCGGCCATGACGGGTGGCGTCGTTCTCCCCATTGAAATCCCACATGGGGTGGCCCCTATATTGGAGCGGCTGCACCCCTCGCAGAATGCATGTGGCCATGATTCCAATCATGGTCAATCCGGAGTGGGCCAGTAACCTAATCCGGCCCATCAGATAATGGACGCTCCCATCGTCCTCCCGTTGAGGGCTCCGCGGGCACCAACTCAGGCGTTTCTTCAAGGGAGCATTGCTGAACACCGGGAGGCCGATCCGAACTGGATCCGGCAGAGGGGCGTCCTCCATGTAGAACCATTCCGAAGGCCAGTCTTCGGACGCCTTCTTCGGGGTGCCGGATAGATATCCGGTCCCGGTGATGCACCATATTTCGGCTCCGCCCACTTGATATATCGACCCCTCATGAGAAAGGGGTACGAGGCAAAACAATCTCTTTCACATCGCAAAATGGGGCTCGATGCCCTAGAACAGCTACAAAGCCCGCGATGTATGCTGGGGGAAGATATCCCTCGGTTTGGAGCGCTACTAGCTCGCTGTGTGGAATTGAGCATCTCCCCCAATCTCCTGGCTTAGGGCTGGGAGCGCGAGAGGAGGAGCCGCGTCGACTATCCATGATAGAGTGGATTTTTGTCAGAGGCGATTCGATGAGTACTTGCGGAAGGAGGATGGTGTGAGTTGGATCTAGATCCTCGCCTCTCTTATAGGCGGCTCGTTCGCACGGCTAGGGGGGAAAATGTAAAAATACCCTAGCTTTTCGCATTCATACGACACGTGGAAGAAGGCCATTATTGGGCATAGAAGCCAAGGAGCGCAACATTTATAAGGAAGCCGAACACTATTCGACAGGAACATGAAGTTTGAAGGAGAACCCGCCTTGCAACGCCGAAGACAATATACGCGCCGGACTTGTCGTCATTGAAGCCTAGTTCGGGGGCTACTGAGGGAGTCCTGGACTAGGGGGTGTCCGGATAGCCGAACTATTATCATCGGCCGGACTCCAAGACTACGAAGATACAAGATTGAAGACTTCGTCCCGTGTCCGGATGGGACTTTCCTTGGCGTGGAAGGCAAGCTTGGCGATACGGATATGTAGATCTCCTACCATTGTAACCGACTCTGTGTAACCCTAGCCCTCTCCGGTGTCTATATAAACCGGATGGCTTTAGTCCGTAGGACGAACAACAATCATACCATAGGCTAGCTTCTAGGGTTTAGCCTCCTTGATCTCGTGGTAGATCTACTCTTGTAACACACATCATCAATATTAATCAAGCAGGACGTAGGGTTTTACCTCCATCAAGAGGGCCCGAACCTGGGTAAAACATCGTGTCCCTTGTCTCCTGTTACCATCCGCCTAAACGCACAGTTCGGGACCCCCTACCCGAGATCCGCCGGTTTTGACACCGACAGTGGGTAAGAAATTCTTTATGCAAAGCAAACATGTGGAGGAGGCACTTCTTTTACTTACTCGAGCCTGGAGCTCTCCAGGGGCATTCGCAGATCTGCCACGCAGCGTATCAGATACCGCGGAGTTCTACCGTACCCAGGAGGGGAGCTCAACGGAGAAGCTGTTCTGGTCCCAGTATGCTGGGGCCGACCATTCAACGCCTCTGAGTGACCAACTGAAGCAGTTGGTCGAACTCCACAAGGCGGCCGAAGTGGCAATGAAGGATCTCATAGTCCGGATATGTCCTGGTGAGCTTCTGCCCACCAGCTACTTCAGCCTGATCAAGCGGATGGTGGATGCCTGACCGCGACTGGAAGTCATCAAGCGATCCGTTTGCATTGAGGGTGCCTGCCGGGCCCTTGCCCGGGCAAAGGTGCATTGGGGCAAGCTGGATGCGGAGAAGCTGGTGAAGGACGGGCCGCCAGAGGGCAAGACACATCGCGTCCCCGAGAAGTATTATGATGGCGTTATGAAGGGTGCTTGCCTCGTGGCCGATGAATGTACCAAAGACATAATTTTTGAATGAATTCACCTCTGTCATGTTTGTTATTTAAAGACAAAGTTACTTGCGCTATGTAGCGCTTTTGTTATTTAAAATATTACCTTCTGTGCAGATGTTTATCAAATTTCTGAAAGTAGGCCAGTCATCAGCTTCCGCCCCCATGTAACTAGTACTGGGGTGTTCGTGGAAAACCCGGACACTCTTTATCCAAATGTTTGGTCCCTTAAGGAGGTGTCTAGCGCAGCGAACAAGGCAATCGGACTATATGGATTTATAACCTTCACTTAGCCATAGAAGTCTACAATTTTAAATTTCGGCGAAGCCCCTAGAATCCGGAAGGCCGAATTGGGGCGCTATACACGCCTATATCGGACAAAGCCGAATTATTGCCTAAAGCATAAAAAATATTTAAGGATTTTAAGACCTCTCGAACAGCGACCAGCTCTCGCCACATCATGTCGGTCAGTTTTGTGCTTACTCTACTGAGGTGCTCGTCCGGAAGAACCAAGGCACAATCGCAGTAGTTCTCCCTGCGCTACCTTAGCCAAATTAACGGAACATAAGGCACCAAAACAAGGGAGCCGGGCTATCCCAACTTTAGACCCAAGACATGATTCAGAGCTGATGCATATAATGCTATAAGTTCGGGGTGTCGCACTAATGAAAGTGTTCGGACATGTCTTGCCGTATTATCGGGCGTCATAAGAATCCCCTGGCAAACTAAGCGTACCGAAGTGTACAGATGCAAAATCAAATAGACATTTGTAAAAGAATGATCAAATAAGAATAATAAGCTGATGCTATATATGGTCTCCCATTGAGGAATATGCATTAAGCAGAGATAAATAGGATTAGTTGACATATCCTATCCAGGGGCAGGCTACGTGCAGATAGATAAAGCAGAAACAACGATCTTAAACAGATTCCACCTGGGTGTTTCCTGCTGTGCCCAAAGCCTGTTGCCTCCTAGGTTTCCTCTCCTATGTAAGTCCGACAATCCGGCTCTTCTGGAGAAGCTGCACTAAAGCACTGTCCTTAAGGGTAAATGGAAAGGCTACAAAGTGATACCGTACTGTTGACTGAGCCACTGCTACGCCTCCGCCTGTGCCCATGGTATTTTTAGTGCGTAATTGTGTATGCATGGCACGGATGCAACTTTGATGGGATTTGAGCAGAGGCCGGACTGCTAGTCGTGCTCTTGGCGTGCCTGCTGATCCTGTCGCGGGGTGTTCCGTCCTTGCTTGATGGAGCTTGAGGTTGTCGTCGCCGGATTGGTGGTTTGCCGGAGGAGGCCACATTGTACTTCTGCCGCAAGGGCTGCAGTGTGCTCTTCTGTACGGAGAGAGCGGTCCGTATTTCCATTGACTGTTATGACCCCGCGTGGGCCTGGCATCTTGAGCTTGAGGTATGCATAGTGTGGTACCGCATTTAATCTAGCGAATGCGGTTCGTCCGAGCAGTGCGTGGTAGCCACTGCGGAAAGGGACGATATCGAAGATTAGCTCTTCGCTTCGGAATTTATCCGGAGATCCGAAGACCACTTCCAATGTTATAGAGCCTGTACAGCAGGCCTCTACTCCAGGAATGACACCTTTAAATGTGGTTTGGGCTTAATCCTTGAAGGATCTATGCCCATTTTGCCCACTATGTCCTGATAAAGCAGGTTCAGGCTGCTGCCTCCGTCCATAAGGACTCTTGTGAGGTGAAATCCGTCTATGATTGGGTCTAGAACCAATGCGGCTGAGCCGCCGTGACGGATGCTAGTAGGATGATCCCTATGATCAAAGGAGATCGGACAAGCTGACCATGGGTTGAATTTAGGGACGACTGGCTCCATCGCGTAGACGTCCCGTATTGCTCGCTTCCGTTCCCGCTTTGGGATGTGGGTGGGGTAGATCATGTTGACCGTTTTCACCTAGGGGGGAAATTTCTTCTGTCCCCCCATGTTCGGACGCCGGGGCTGCTCGTCATCGTCGCTGTGCAACCCCTTGTCCTTGTTTTCGGTGTTTATTTTGCCGGACTGTTTAAATACCCAGCAGTCTCTATTGGTGTGGTTGGCTGGCTTGTCCGGGGTGCCATGAATTTGGCACGAGCGCTCCAGTATACGGTCTAGACTGGATGGTCCCTAATTGTTGCGTTTGAATGGCTTCTTCCGTTGAACGGATTTGGATCCGCTGAATCCGGCATTGACCGCCATGTCTTCGGTGTTGTCACCGTTGTTCCGTCGCTTGTGTCTGTTGCGCCGTAGCTTGCCATTGTTGTCATAGACGTCTGACATGCCAGAATGTGGCGTAGTGCTGGTGCGAGCCAACCAACTGTCCTCGCCCGCGCAAAAGCGGGTCATTAGTGTCGTGAGAGCTGCCATAGACTTGGGTTTCTCCTGGCCGAGGTGTGGGGCGAGCCACTCGTCATAGATATTATGCTTGAAGGCCGCCAGGGCTTCGGTGTTCGGACAGTCGACTATTTGGTTCTTTTTAGTTAGGAACCAAGTCCAGAATTTCCTGGCTGATTCTCTGGGCTGTTGAGTAATGTGGCTCAAGTCACCGGCATCCGGAGGTCGCACATATGTGCCTTGGAAGTTGTCAAGAAATGCGTCTTCCAGGTTTTCCCAACTGCCAATGGAATTTGCGGGCAGGCTGTTTAGCCAGTGCCGGGCGGGTCCTTTGAGCTTATGGGGAAGATACTTGATGATCGTCTCCGCGGGCCATGTGAATGTGGAGAAGGAAATCTTCGATCCATACCGCAGGGTCTATTTTGCCATCGTATGATTCGATGTTTACGGGTTTGAACCCTTCTGGGAATTCATGAGCCATCACTTCATCAGTGAAGCAGAGGTGGTGTGCGGCGCCTCTGTGCCGGGCTATGTCGCGACGCAGTCCGGCTGCGTCTGACTGGTTATATTCGGCCCGGCCGGATTTGCTGGTAGTGTATCCGGTATGATGGTCATCGTCATGTGCTGCGGTGCACCCCTGTGATCCGTAGATCGATCTTGATTGTCCTGCAACGTTATCCAGTTTATCACGCAGGTCCTGAGTATTGCCCCGGGCCGTGGTAAACCGGCGCGGGGGTGGGGGCTGGTATTCGGGCTGATATGCCGATTTATCCCGACCTCGAGGCAGCCAGTCAGCCGTGTGGCACTCGAGTCCATATTCCTCGGCTGCCAGGACTTCTGTCCATCTATCTGTGAGCAGATCTTGATCAGCTTGAAGCTGCTGCTTCTTCTTCTTCAGGCTTCTCGCAGTGGCAATAAGCTGGCGCTCAAAGCGCTCCTGCTCTGCGGGGTCTTCGAGTACGCCAAACTCGTCGTCGCCGAGGCTAATCTCGTCTTCGGAGAGGGGCATGCAGTTGTCCTCCTCCGGATACCCGTCTGTCGCCTGTTCATCTGGGCTATCATGCCCATCTTCCTGTTCGGCCTGCTCGAAGGCAGGCTGTTAGGGGTTGTATTCATTGTCGGCACCGTCCGGATTGTCTTCGTCTCCGGTGCCGGTATTGCCTTGGCGGGGCTTGGAGCAGCGCGGGCGACACCCATGCTTTGCTTTCTTCTTGGAGGGGTTATCCTTCGTTGCCTCATCGCCATTGGTTTCTTTCGGAGTGTCCACCATGTATATATTGTATGAAGAGGTGGCTGTCCACCATCCTATGAGCGGTGGCTCCTGTATGTCTCCTACATCGTCGTCCATACCTTTGATGTCTTCGAAGTCGAAGTCGAGCACGTCGGTTAAATCATTGATCGTGGCGACAAAGTGGGTGGCGGGTGGGCAGCGAATTCCTTCGTCGCCTGCTTCCCACTCAAGCCGGACGTAGTTCGGCCTAGAGCCTCCTGACAAAGAGAGCGACTTTAATGAGTTCAGCATGTTGCCAAAAGGCGAGTGCTGAAAGATGTCCGCAGCGGTAAACTCCATTACCGGAGCCCAACCTGGCTCGGCTGGCTCGAGAGTGTGCGGACGTGAGCCAACAACCGGATATTAGTTCGGGGGCCCAGGGTTACAGGCCTCCACGGAGATGTAACCTGTGTTCGGCTGCACCGCCGATGAGCGTGTGGCCTGCGGGACGGGGTCCATCCCTCCATCCTTGGGCAACGCAACCTGTTCCGGATTTAGATCCAGGGCTATTGTAGGGATGATGTTCTGAGCATTGTCCGACAGCAGGTCTAGGCCGTGCTCATCGTGACTGTCTGGCGCTCCTGGCACATGGGAGAATCCGTCGAAGATCAAGTCTCCGCGAATATCCATCGTGTAGTTCAAGTTTCCGAACCTGATCTGGTGGCCAGGGGCATAGCTGTCGATCTGCTCCAGATGACCAAGCGAATTGGCCTGCAGTGCGAAGCCACCGAACACAAAGATCTGTCCGGGGAGAAAAGTCTCACCTTGGACTGTGTTGTTGACGATTGAAGACGCCATCAAGCCTTGAAGCGACGACATAGAGGAGCTCTCAATGAAAGGACCAATGTCGGTGTAAAAACCGGCGGATCTTGGGTAGGTGGTCCCGATCTGTGCGTCTTAGGCTGATGGTAACAGGAAGCAAGGGACACAATGTTTACCCAGGTCCGGGCCCTCTCGATGGAGGTAAACCCTACTTCCTGCTTGATTAATATTGAAGATATGAGTAGTACAAGAGTAGATCTACCACGAGATCGTAAAGGCTAAACCCTAAGAGCTAGCCTATGATGGTATGATTGTAATTGTGGTCGGCCTTCTAAGGACCATCCTCTCCAGTTTATATGGACACCGGTGAGCTATGGTTTACATGGAGTCGGTTACAAGGAAGGAAATATAATATCCGGATCACCAAGCTTGTCTTCCATGCAAAGGAGAGTCCCATCCGGACACGAGTCGAAGTCTTGAGTCTTGTATCTTGACGCTTCTATAGTCCGGACGATGTGTACAGTCCTGCTGTCCGGATACCCCCTTATCCAGGACTCCCTCACTCACGCCTCAAAAACACAAATACTACTCAAGCTGCTTGGTCCTAGCTGTCGGCCGCACCTTGTGCAATTCTCTCATTTATATTGACTACATAGGTTGACAATGGTGTGGGACCGTGATGTCAGGAAACTAGGAGGAAGCAAAAAAAATATAGTTGTACATAATAAGGAGGCACTTGCGTACGTACGGCAATGGCCCTACTGGGCCCCTACTATCATCCAATCAAAATAAAGTCATCTCATGAATCCTCATGTTCGTTGACCATGTTAACAATGCTAGGAGCCACGGTGAGCGCAACAACTCGAAGGACGACGGAGAGGGCCTCGCGGGCCCTTACGGATGGTCTGATACAGCGCCTGCTGCTCATTCAGGAAGCCATGATCATCGGACACCTATGAGCACCTTCGAGAGACTGAGACGACATGAAATGGTAAGGCTGCACTTGGGAGCTTTGGTTTATTTCACACATGTATTAGGATACTAGTGTAATTTACTCGTCATCGGAAACAATGCGTAAAATACAAGCGTAATGAAACCAAGGGCCCGAGGTCTGTAAGTAAAACCGGCGGGTTACGCGTGTAATTTGAGAGGCCAGTGTATTTTTACTACTAGTCAAAATCGACCAACCCAGCGCTTCGCCCAGACCATCTGCTTTTATTTACAAGCGTCAGTTTTACAAGCGGTTTTCATTGGAAAACGACGATCCAATCACGGCCTAAGATGATGAGTTGGTCAGAAGATCATATGGTTTCACGTCTAACCTACCCGACTTGTCATATAGGCTATGAATGAAACATAAGACGATGAACTTCGTAAGCACGGAAACAACAGAAGAGGATGATCTTCTTAACAAGCAAATCACTCGCATTAGATCGACATGCAAAACAATGCGAAGCATTATTCTCAGGAGGCATGGTGAACAGCTCGTGATGTCGCATGCCACAACATTCCAAGCTCAATTTGCAATCAAGCACAAGGCCTGGCATTACATAGACAATTCAGAACAAACTCTTAACACAGGAATATCTTAGCAGAGTAACTATTTACTTCTAAAACTGAACACAGGAACACGAAAAAATGATCGACGCTGCTCACAGCAAAGGGCGTCCCACTCAAAAATATCAATGACCAAATTTTGACAAGGTTTTGCAACTCCAATATTGCACAAGGCCTGGCATTACATAGACAATATTCAGAACAAACTCTTAACAAAGGAATATCTCAGCAGAGTAACTGTTTACTTCTAAACTGAACATAGGAATGGGAAAAAACGATCGACGCTGCTCACAGCAAAGGGCGTTCCACTCAAAAATATCAAATGCATGTTTTCTTGCTAACATCAATAATTAAACTTTGACAAGCTTTTCCCATTCAAAAATTTGTAATGTCTATGATCGTCGAGTCCTGTCATGGCTTCTTATACTTGTTTGGGCACTTTTTGAGTTGCCGATGCTCTCTGCAGACTAGTCATGTCACCAGCGTCTAATAATACTCTATAAAGATTATCGGTCATTCCTTCTGTAATGTAGCACAAACAGTGACTGCTTCTTTCTGCAAAGTGAAACAACCAACTAGACCCAGTAATGCAGCAGTTTGCCTTGGACACATTGGTGATACGTCTCCAACGTATCTATAATTTTTGATTGTTCCATGCTATTATATTACCTGTTTTGGATGTTTATGGGCTTTATTTTACACATTATTATCATTTTTGGGACTAACCTACTAACCGGAGGCCCAGCCCGTATTGCTGTTTTTTGTCTATTTCAGTATTTCGAAGGAAAGGAATATCAAACGGAGTCCAAGCGGAATGAAACCTTGGGAAGCGTGATTTTTGGAATGGACGTGATCCATAGGACTCGGAGTACAAGTCAAGAAGTAGCCGAGGCGGCCACGAGAGGGTAGGGCGGCCCCCCTATAGGGCGCGCTCCCCTGTCTCATGGGCCCCTCGGGCGGCCACCGACCTACTTCTTCCTCCTATATAAGCCTACATACCCCGAAAACATCTAGGGAGCAACCGAAACACAATTTCCACCACCGTATCCTTCTGTATCCGCGAGATCCCATCTTGGAGCCGTCGCCGGTGTTATGCCGGAGGGGGATTCCACCATGGAGGGCTTCTACATCAACACCATAGCCCTTCCAATGAGTTATGAGTAGTTTACCACAGACCTTCGGGTCCATAGTTATTAGCTAGATGGCTTCTTCTCTCCTTTTGGATCTCAATACAATGATAACCCCCTCTCTTGTGGAGATCTATTCGGTGTAATCTCTTTTTGTGGTGTGTTTGTCGAGATCCGATGAATTGTGGGTTTATGATCAAGTTTCTCTATGGATAATAATTGAATCTTCTCTGAATTCTTTTATGTGATTGAGTTATCTTTGCAAGTCTCTTCGAATTATCGGTTTGGTTTGGCCTATTAGATTGATCTTTCTTGCCATGGGAGAAGTGCTTAGCTTTGGGTTCAATCTTGTGGTGTTCTTACCCAGTGACAGAAAGGGTTGCAAGACACGTATTGTATTGTTGCCATCGAGGATAAAAAGATGGGGTTTATATCATATTGCTTGAGTTTATCCCTCTACATCATGTCATCATGCTTAATGCGTTACTCTGTTCTGATGAACTTAATACTCTAGATGCATGCTGGATAGCGGTCGATGTGTGGAGTAATAGTAGTAGATGCAGGCAGGAGTCGGTCTACTTGTTGCAGACATGATGCCTATATACATTGTCATGCCTAGAAAACGTCATAATTATTCGCTTTTCTATCAATTGCTTGATAGTAATTTGTTCACTCACCATAATACTTATGCTCTTGAGAGAAGCCTCTAGTGAAACCTATGGCCCCGGGTCTATCTCTTATCATATTTGCTTCCAATCTATTTTTATTTGCATCTTTATTTTCTGCATCTATATTATAAAATACCAAAAATATATTTATCTTATCATATTATCTCTATCAGATCTCACTTTCGCAAGTGCCCGTGAAGGGATTGAAAACCCCTTTATTGCGTTGGTTGCGAGTTCTTTGTTTGTTTTTGTAGGTTCGTGGGACTTGTTGAGGAGCCTCCTACTGGATTGATACCTTGGTTCTCAAAAACTGAGGGAAATACTTATGCTACTGTGCTGCATCACCCTTTCCTCTTCAAGGAAAACCAACGCAAGTTCAAGACGTAGCAAGAAGGATTTCTGGCACCGTTGCCGGGGAGGTCTTCGCTCAAGTCAAGACATACCAAGTACCCATCACAAACTCATCTCCCTCGCATTTATATTATTTTCCATTTGCCTCTCGTTTTCCTCTCCCCCACTTCACCCTTGCCGTTTTATTCGCCCTTCTTCTGTTCGTCTTTTTGCTTTGATGTCTTACTTGACTCGTTTCCTCATTTGGTTGGAATAGTTGTTTATTTATTGCTAAACAGAGAACTTAAGATCTATGGATCCTCATCTGCTTGCTAATCTTTTTAAGAGATCCAATTATGATGAACCAATTGCTAGTGAGTTTTGTGCACTAGATTATCTTTATGAAGCTTTGCTAAAAATTTGTGAATCTGAAAATTATGATGATGAAATTTATGAAGAGATTCACGATAACTCCTTGAATAAAAAGCATGATTACAATGATTTTCCTATAAATTCTCTTGATGTCAATTGTGCTAATAATATGCAAAACCCTAAGCTTGGGGATGCTAGTTTTGCTATGTCTACTACTTGTTTCAATGATCATGATTGGGGTGATTCTTCTTATAACCTTGAAAATTTATTTAAGCCCCATGATGAATATGAGATTGATAATAGTGTTCGCAATAATATTGAAAGTGGGTTTGGAAGAGTGTCAACTTTATATCCCACATATTTGGAGTATGTTCAATCTTATGATATTTTTGATAAAAGTGGGTTCGGAAAGGTCATGACTTTAGTTAATGTTAATCCCACTATCTTGGAAGAGTGTCAGCTTTGCGTGCATGTGGATCATGTTGAGAATATGTTTTGTGATATCTATTTTGTTGAATTTGCCTATGATCCTACATGTAATTATTATGAGAGAGGAAAATATGGTCGTAGAAATTTTTATCTTATTAAATTACCTCTTGTCATGTTGAGATTACTATCGTCTCTTTCTTCTTCCTTGCATATGCTAGTTCTTGCTTGCCTTGAAAATTTGTTTGCTTATAATATGCCTATGCATAGGAAGTATGATAGACTTAGATGTGTTTTTCACGTGTTTCATGATGCTCTCTTTATGCTTCAATTCTTGTCTTTCATGTGAGCATCATTGAAATCTCAATGCCTAGCTAAAAAGGCTTTAAAGAAAAGTGCTTGTTGGGAGATAACCCAATATTTTTCCTTGTTGTTATTCAATAATTTTTTTTTCTACTTTCTGTTAAGAAGTTTTTTTACCTTTTAATTAGTGTTTGTGCCAAGTAGAACCTATAGGATAACCTATGATATGAGTTGATTTGATTCTGCTGAAAAACAGAAACTTTGCGCTCACGAGAAAAAATTAAATAAATCACCGGAACGTGCTTTTGCATTGATTATTTTTGCTGCTGATCAATAAAAAAATTGTTTAGGATGTCCTATTTTGGTAGGATTTTTGAGGTTCTAGAAGTTTGCGTTAGTTACATATTACTATAGACTGTTCTGTTTTTGACAGTTTCTGCCTTTCGTGTGTTGTTTGCATATTTTGATGCATCTATGGATAGTATGTAAGGGTATGAACCATAGAGAACTTGGAATACAGTAGGTTCAACACCAAAATAAATAAAGAATGAGTTCATTACTGTACCTTATGTGGTGGTTTTGTTTTCTTTCACTAACAGAGCTTATAAGATTTCCTGTTGAGTTTTGTGTTGTGAAGTTTTCAAGTTTTGGGTAAAGCTTTTATGGACTATGGAATAAAGGGTGGCAAAAGCCTAAGCTTGGGGATGCCCATGTCACCCCAAGATATTCAAGGATGGCCAAAAGGCTAAGCTTGGGGATGCCCCGGGAAGGCATCCCCTCTTTCGTCTTTGTTCATTGGTAACTTTACTTGGAGCTATATTTTTATTCACCACATGATATGTGTTTTGCTTGGAGCGTCGCGTATTATATTAGTATTTTCTTTTTAGTTTACCACAATCATACTTGCTGTAACACACCTTTTGGGAGAAGCCTATTTTCTTAGGATTTGATAGAATACTCTATGTGCTTCACTTATATCTTTTGAGCTTGATAGTTTTTGCTCTAGTGCTTCACTTATATCTTTAAGAGCACGTCGCTGGTTTAATTTTGAAGAAATTGTTGATCTCTCATGCTTCACTTATATTATTTTAAGAGTCTTTTAGAACAGCATGGTATTTTCTATGGTTATAAATTGGTCCTAGAATGATGAGCATCCAAGTTGGGTATAATAAAAACTATCATATGAAGTGAATTGGATGCTATGATCAACTTGATACTTGATAATTGTTTTGAGATAGGGAGGTAGTGATATTAAAGTCATGCTAGTTGGGTGATTATGAATTTAAAGAATGCTTGTGTTGAAGTTAGCAAGTCCCGTAGCATGCACGTATGGTTAAAGTTGTGTAACAAATTTGAAGCATGAAGTGTACCTGGCTTGTGCATCCTTATGAGTGGCGGTCGGGGACGAGCGATGGTCTTTTCCTACCAATCTATCCCCCTAGGAGCATGCGCGTAGTGCTTGGTTTTTGATGACTTCTAAATTTTTGCAATAAGTATATGAGTTCTTTTGACTAATGTTGAGTCCATGGATTATACACACTTTTACCTTTCCATCATTGCTAGCCTCTTCGGTACCGTGCATTGCCCTTTCTCACCTTGAGAGTTGGTGCAAACTTCGCCGGTGCATCCAAACCCCGTGATATGATACGCTCTATCACACATAAACCTCCTTATATCTTCCTCAAAACAGCCACCATACCTACCTATTTATGGCATTTCCATAGCCATTCTGAGATATATTGCCATGCAACTTTCCACCGTTCCGTTCATCATTATCATGACATACATTACTTTTGTCATATTGCCATTGCATGATCATGTAGTTGACATCGTATTTGTGGCAAAGCCACCATGCCTAATTTTTCATACATGTCACTCTTGATTCATTGCACCATCCCGGTACACCGGCGGAGGCATTCATATAGAGTCATATCTTGTTCTAGTTTCGAGTTGTAATTCATGTGTTGTAATCAATAAAAGTGTGATGATCATCATTATTAGAGCATTGCCCAAAAAAGGCCAAAAAAAGAAAGGCCAAAAGAAAAAAAAGGAAAAGAAAAAAATTAAAAAAGAAGAAGAAAAAAATTAAAAAAAATAAAGGGGCAATGCTACTATCTCTTTTTCCACACTTGTGCTTCAAAGTAACACCTTGTTCTTCATGTAATGAGTGTCATATATATCGTGCTTCAACGTAGCACCATGTTTTCTATGTAGTGAGTCTCATAGGTTGTCACTTTTATATACTAGTGGGAATTTTTCATTATAGAACTTGGCTTGTATATTCCTACGATGGGCTTCCTCAAATGCCCTAGGTCTTCATGAGCAAGCAAGTTGGATGCACACCCACTAGTTTTCTTTTGTTGAACTTTCATTCATTTATATCTCTAGTGCATCCGTTGCATGGCAATCCCTACTCCTCATTTTGACATCAATTGATGGGCATCTCCATAGCCCGTTGATTATCCTCGTCAATGTGAGACTTTCTCCTTTTTGTCTTCTCCACACAATCCCCAATCATTATTCTATTCCACCCATAGTGCTATATCCATGGCTCACGCTCATGTATTGCATGAAGGTTGAAAAAGTTTGAGATTATTTAAGTACGAAACAATTGCTTGGCTTGTCATCGGGGGTATAGAATTTGGGAACATCTTTGTGTGACGAAAATGAAGCATAGCCTAACTATATGATTTTGTAGGGATGAACTTTCTTTAGCCATGTAATTTTGAGAAGACATGATTGCTTTTATTAGTATGCTTGAAGTATTGCTATTTCTTTTGTCAATATGAACTTTTATTTTGAATCACTTGGATCTGAACATTCATGCCACAATAAAGAGAAATTACATTGAGAAATTATGCTAGGTAGCATTCCACATCAAAAATTCTGTTTTTCTCATTTACCTACTCGAGGACGAGCAGGAATTAAGCTTGGGGATGCTTGATACGTCTCCAACGTATCTATAATTTTTGATTGTTCCATGCTATTATATTACCTGTTTTGGATGTTTATGGGCTTTATTTTACACATTATTATCATTTTTGGAAATAACCTACTAAACGGAGGCCCAACCTGTATTGTTGTTTTTTGTCTATTTCAGTATTTCGAAGGAAAGGAATATCAAACGGAGTCCAAACGGAATGAAAACTTCGGAAGCGTGATTTTTGGAACGAACGTGATCCAGAGGACTTGGAGTGCAAGTCAAGAAGCAGCCGAGGCGGCCACAAGAGGGTAGGGCACCCCTCCCTATAAGGCGCGCCCCCATGTCTTGTGGGCCCCTCGGGCGGCCACCGACCTACTTCTTCCTCCTATATAAGCCTACATACCCCAAAAACATCCAGGGAGCAACCAAAACACAATTTCCACCACCGTAACCTTCTGTATCTGCGAGATCCCATCTTGGAGCCGTTGCCGGCGTTCTACCGGAGGGGGATTCCACCATGGAGGGCTTCTAGATCAACACCATTGCCCTTCCGATGAGTTGTGAGTAGTTTACCACAGACCTTCGGGTCCATAGTTATTAACTAGATGGCTTCTTCTCTCTTTTTGGATCTCAATACAATGATCTCCCTCTCTCTTGTGGAGATCTATTCGATGTAATCTCTTTTTGCGGTGTGTTTGTCGAGATTCGATGAATTGTGGGTTTATGATGAAGTTTATCTATGGATAATAATTGAATCTTTTCTGAATTCTTTTATGTGATTGAGTTATCTTTGCAAGTCTCTTCGAATTATCGGTTTGGTTTGGCCTACTAGATTGATCTTTCTTGCCATGAGAGAAGTGCTTAGCTTTGGGTTCAATCTTGCGGTGTTCTTACCCAGTAATAGAAAGGGTTGCACGACACGTATTGTATTGTTGCCATCGAGGATAAAAAGATGGGGTTTATATCATATTGCTTGATTTTATCCCTCTACATCATGTCATCTTGCTTAATGCGTTACTCTGGTCTTATGAACTTAATACTCTAGATGCATGCTGGATAGCGGTCGATGTGTGGAGTAATAGTAGTAGATGCAGGCAGGAGTCGGTCTACTTGTTGCGGTCCTGATGCCTATATACATGATCATGCCTAGATAACGTCATAATTATTCGCTTTTCTATCAATTGCTTGATAGTAATTTGTTCACTCACCGTAATACTTATGCTCCCGAGAGAAGCCTCTAGTGAAACCTATGGCCCCCGGGTATATCTCTTATCTTATTTGCTTCCAATCTAATTTTATTAGCATCTTTATTTTCTTCATCTATATTATAAAATACCAAAAATATATTTATCTTATCATATTATCTCTATCAGATCTCACTTTCGCAAGTGGCCGTGAAGGGATTGACAACCCCTTTATTGCATTGGTTGTGAGTTCTTTGTTTGTTTGTGTAGGTTCGTGGGACTTGTTGAGGAGCCTCCTACTGGATTGATACCTTGGTTCTCAAAAACTGAGGGAAATACTTACGCTACTGTGCTGCATCACCCTTTCCTCTTCAAGGAAAACCAACGCAAGCTCAAGACGTAGCAATTGGCTCCTTTTGTGCAGTTTAACTAAAATCAAAGTCGGAATAAAACCGAGCTTTAATTTTGATATCCCTGTAAGCAACTATAGGTATAAGGGAAACAATTACTGAGAAATAACGGTTGATGACTTGTACTCCTAGAAGAAAGCATCTACTGATCTACCTTATCTTAATGGGAAACAAAGCAGGAGAGTAGCAATTCTCCATCAGTGTGATTCATTCATATTGACTGAGACATTATCTTAACAATGCCTTGTTTCAAAATTTATAAAGAATGACAAAGCAAAAAAGTACCATTCCTAAAACAATGCGACTGATTCATTTTAACAGAGACATTATCTTAACAATACCTTGGTTAAACATGTAGAAAGAACTACAAAGCAGGATAGTACCATTCCTAAAACAATGCGTCTGATTCATTTTAACAGAGGCAAAAAAGAAACCAATTACTAGCCAATAAAGGAGGATGAAACACGCGGCCACAAAAATGGTAATCCCGCCAATCCCTAACAAGTGTTGCAGTTAATTAATTCCGAGCATGGCATTGCTTAATTTTACCAGCGGCATTAGATTAACAAAAAGCATAAACAGTTCCAGGGGAGAGTGGGCGCAGCAACAACATATCTGCGTTGGTCCCATATTTGTTCTCTTTGAACCTTTTTCCTATGGGATGGCAGCAAATCTAGTACTGCACAAAATACCCGACCCCCCAGTTTCTTTTTGTTACATATGTGTGTACTGGGTTACCCCCTTTTTCCCTTTTCGACCAACAAAGCGGCTCGATAGCCAGTCTATACTACTTTCCGTCCTTCCTTTCCTCATTGAACCACGTACTAGATTCATGCTCCACCCCACCGCACCCTTCTTTCCTCTTTGAACAAAGACCTAGATTCGACTACAGATCAAAAAAGATCCACATGCATCTAGAGCAACGACGGCTTCAAAGAAATTTATACCTTAGGGTCGTCGGGATGTGGCAATGCGGTGGGAGGCCAGATCTGCTCACACTACGTACGACAGCGAGGAAGAAGGGGCGGTGGCCCTCCCGCACAGTCGCTGGGTGAAAGAGAACAACGCAACCGGCAGTGGATTGCCTCCCTCACCGAAGGCGATAGAGTGAATGCTGCACCTCCTCCCCTTCCCGGTGCGACGGGATCTGGATGCCTCCTTCACCAGCTGTGAGGGGGGAGAGAGAGACAAGAGGCCAATGCATTCTTGTTTAGATCTGGTGAAGAGAGGGTGGGAGACTGTGAATATAGCAAACCCTAGCAAAGGAATGCTTAGCCTCCAGCGTTTATATATATGTATTGCGGCGAGAGTGTGGAGAGTGCAAACCCTAGCGAACAAGCACTGAGGCTCCAGCTTATATATATACTGTAGTACAGACTGAGCTTCGGTGCCTTAACTGCACCTGCTTTTGGCTGTATGACAGGTGGGCCAGCCACATTTTGGGCCCACCTGTCATAATCCCAAAGGCAGGTTAAAGTAAATGAAGCTGCGTCCATATAGTACTCGTGTATACGACCAATATATAGTGGAGTGGTTTTCTTATTCTCTCCATAACAATCATTTTAAATTGTGTAAGTACGAAACAAAACTCTTTATTTAACGTACCAGTGAAGAAAACTACTAAGTACTCCCTCTGTCCCATAATGTAAGACGTTTTTTCATATTACGTTGGTGTCAAAAAAACATCTTATATTATGGGACAGAGGGAGTACTTCCGATGAACTAACGATCCACACGTCCTGGTCGCCTTCCCGTCCTTCACGTGCGGTACACTACCCTGCCTTAAGTGAACAACCACACATGCGCCAATTTATCAGAAATGTGTGAGAGTGTGTACAAATAAAGAATTTTAATTTCAATTATCGGAAAGGTTTGAGAGTATGTACAGTTTGCCCTCTCTAATAATTAGGGTTTGTTGTGTTCGGCCTAAACTTGGTCAAACTTTACAAAGTTTGACCTCAGTCAAATTTAATATGCAGAGTAAATAAAAATGGACGGCTACTACGTCCATCCGGGTTTTTAGTCCACACCATTTTTCCAATCAAAGTTAATAGCTGGACAAATAAAATTACAGGGGAGCTAGAGACAAAGTTGTGAGAAGGCTTGGAAATCAATACAAAACTTATGCTCTTAGTACCAACGTTGATCCTTCTTCGAGGAAACATTTGGTTCATAGCCAATTGTGTGATAAAATTGCACCAACATGAAAGACGACTACGTCTCCAACGCAACCAAGGTGAACTAACGAAGGATATCATCTTTGTGGGTAACAAGCAAAGAGCACTGGTGGAAGACAGATTGTTTTTCATTGAAAATTGATCAGCTTCACTAGCTGACGCAACCATGAGGCGCAACCATGAGCATCGATAGGTCATCATGGTGATGCATCATCCATTTGGCATCAAGTTTGGGTGAGGCACCTATGAAGTTCGACAAATCCTAACTATGGTCTGTTTCTTCTCAGTAATCAAGCTCGAGGAAGGAAGAACCATGTGGCAGAGGACAGTGAGGCGGAACAACATTGGCCATCCAATTTTGTGCAGTTCCACTAAAATTGAGGAAGACATGCCGGGTATGGATATACGCATCATTGTTTCCAAAAATATAAAAAAGGGATATAGTGTTGTTACTTTGTTTTACAAGATTAACAACGACATCTCAATTTTCAATAAGAATTAATGAAAGTACACCAACAAACAGAAGCATCATGATTATCTTTATGGGAACTAAACCAGGATACCCGAGAAAAAAAGCATTTCTTCATTTAACGAGTGATAGTATTAGATTAGCAGCAACAATAGGAGCATATGGACAATGACCGCACAACCACCTTTCAGCTTTTGTCGAAACAACATGTATACCTCCACCGAGGCATAAATCAGGACAACTTTTCGAGAGGCATTTCCTCTATAATAGTAGGTGATGTTGGACCAGCCGACGAACCCTAGCTACTGTACATGGGGAGCTGGGGAGTAGTCGCATAGAAGAAAACCCGCATGCAGCGACCTGGGGGGCTGGACGAGTAGAAGAAGTTATACCTCAGGTGGGCGAGATGTCACTTTAGGTGGGCGGGCGGGATCTGCCCACATGACAGCACCGAACAAGGGCGCGGAGGACCTTCATCCGTGCCAGCGCCGGCTCTGGGAGGATGGTGCGCATCGGCTTCCTCCATCGCCGACTGCGACAATGTCAACGCTGCACCTCCTCAACTCCTGCAGTGGACGGGATTCAGCCAGATCTGTGACCACCGGTGAGGAGAGAGATAGAGTGGACACTGTCATCTTGTTTTGATATGGAGAGGGTGAGAGAGCGAGACGTGAGAAACTCTATTAAACAAGAGGCTATAATGGAGTAAAAAAAATCTCTCCATAGCAGTATTTTTAAATAGAATACGCGCGTTCCCGGAAAAAAGAAACAAAAACTGGCGGACAATTTTTAACATACCAAGAAAGAAAACTCGATCAAAAACACTCCCCGCTTCCAGGTCGCGAGAGTCATCACGCACACACACATAGACATAGACATGCATATCCGTGTTTACGTAAAATTCCATTTCCATCTCCATCTCCAATCATATTTGTCCAACTGGCACATTATTTATGTTGTTATAATTACATACGTAGCAATATTAACGTACATCATCTCTTGTTTGCGGGCATCCGGACCGCTGCCATGACCGCTCCTGTCCAACCCGAACCCTCTGCATCACCTGCGCGTGCTTCCCGCCCGAAACGGTCAGTGCCGCATTCATGCCCGGCCAGAGCGGACGCGACCTCTCACTGGCGCCGGCATTGAAGCAGTGCTCCTGCTGAGAGAGCGTCGCCCGCGCCGCTTCCTGGTGCACACGACTGCTCTGCGTTCAAAGGTCGCAATAGCCGGCCACAACATGCATGCAAAGAGTTCTTGGGAGTCCATGCTATAGCTAGTTGTCCTCCCCCAACTCGTCAATCTCTTCCTGTAGAGTAGTGCTAGTACTCCATGGCGCGATCCATCGACAAGCGGGCGGGAAAGTTATCATATACTCGGTTTGCGATGAGTGGTATGCCGAGCGACCGTGTGGGGTCGAGCCATGGAGGAGGGTGAGACACGAAAGCGACAGACATGATTTAAATGTTGGTTTTGCTCGATGGCGCGATCCAACAAAAAGAAACGTTGGTTTCTCTCCATTTCCATTTTTTCTTCGGAAAAACGGAAACTTTCCAGTCCATTTTCATTCCTACTCCAAGGTTGCCCTGTTACAACATTGCATCAAATACAAAGGAAAACTAACACGCATGCTGATGCATCTCAATGATTCACAGATCATAGCCAATATTTACTTCAGAACTAAAGACAAAAGTTGTGAGTGCGTGTACGAAAGAAAAACTACTGATGGGTTCACTATGACTTAAACCCTAAACCCTAAATAGGATTTAATTTCCCGGCCAGGTAGAACCTGTCGAAGGAAAAACGGCTGGCACCCTCGGATCATACGATGCTTTTTTGCAGTTCCACTAAAATCGAGCTGAGCATCCCTGATGGCAAAGATATTGAAGAAGTGTGATTAGAATAATAGTACTGGCACTAGTTCATGAGGCATAAACTCATCACAAGTAGAAGCCGATAGAAGTAGAGAAAGATCGACATGGAGATGCAGCTACGTGGGAAGCTGCGGCAGTGGAGCAAGCCGGCTCCAAAAGGAAGATGGACTACCTGTGACGTCGGACTGTAGCTAGAAGGGCGGTTGGGACGCGACATCGGCCCATACCGCGGTGACCCCCAATTGGGACACACCGACTGTGGGTTTTCTCCCTCGCCGATGTCGACCGCGTCTACGCAGAACATTGGTCCCTTCCCTGAGCTACAGGATCAGGCCGGATATGTGACCAGCGGTGGGGCTACCGTGATTCTATGCTTGTGAAGAGAGGAACCCAAGCAAGCAGGCTTGTAGCTTAGGCTCCTGCTAGTGTATATATAGTGGTTTTATTTTTCTCTCCATATCAACCATTTTATATTGCGTACGTGCCATTGAAGAGTGAAATGATGGTTGCTTCTTCAGACTAACTTACTGTGTGATTTGACTGCTCCTTAGTGGCCCCTACACGTACTCCCCCTACGTGTATGCAACAGTGACACATACACATGGAGGCAAAAACACGCGCGACACCCTAATGCATGCAAGTCCGAGCACATGACGGAACACGCACGGTCACGCTCAAGTGCTCAACCTACACGTGCATGCACACACATACTCAGCCAGGGTGAGCTAGTGACCGTATAAAGACCGGAAAATGTATATATTGAGCGCAATGAGCGTATTATGAAGTCCAATGACCGTATTGTTACAAATATACAGTGACAGACAGTGTATTTATCTCGTTTGAAATTAAGCCATATTAACCGGAGAGAAGGCAGTATGGACTAGCATTACTTTGCTGTGTCCCGTCAACTTGCCGAACGAGGAGAAGCTTGCAGGACGGGAGAAGCTTGCGCGCGGTGGCTTGCAGGACAAGGAGAAACTTTTGAGTAATGCTATGGACGTGCAACAGTTAATTCGGTGTCAGATTGCCAAAAGCATAGACTGGCCCTGTTTGGATACTCTAACTCAGTTAGAGGTTAGAGTTAGATTCTAACCAAAGAGGTGTTTGGATGGTAGGGTTAGATGGAGCACGGATACGGCGAGGCACCTTCACAGGCGGTGTGAGAGGGAGGGAGCGAGAGGACGAGAAGCTTCGAGGAAGTGGGGAAGGATATGCTGCAGGAAGAGCAAGAGAGAAATGTGTTTTTGAATGGCCCCGAGAAGAACTAACCCGGATAAGCACCTCTTGGGTGGGTTAGATTTTTTGGATGAGTTAGGTGCATCTAACCTAAACTAACCCTCCTGTTTGTATACTTTTGGGTTAGTTGAGTCCAAACTAACCCAAACTAACTCTAACCCATGGATCCAAATAGGGCATACTATACTAGTACTACTATTATTGTTCGACTTCCCGAAGAGGCGAACAGCTAAGCGCAAAGTAGGATAGTTACTGCTTTGATGTGTCCCCTCAACTCGCCGAACGAGGAGAAGCTTGCTTACTATTACACCTTTCCCTCGCCCATGCGCGCGGTGGCTTGCACGACGAGGAGAGGGTTTTAACTAAAGTGCCCTCTCCCTCTCCCTCTCCCTCGGCCTCGCCCTCGTGGCGGACGTGGAGCAGTTTAATCAGTGTCAGATTGCCAGAAGCATATTGTACTGTAGTATCATCATTGTTGGACCTTCCGAAGAGGCGAAGAGCCAAGTATGCACTATACTAGTACTAGGAACCGGATGGAGGAGCGTGTGCACTCTTATTATATTTTTAAAATGTGCTAAAGCAATCTTCTACACATTTGGTTATGTTCGAGGGTTCTCGCATGTGATAATGGAAGTTGATTGCATGGAACACTCGCCACAATTCTCGCTTAATTCTGTCTCATATCCTGTTACAAATAGGAGCGCTCGGTAATATTTCCTCTTTTTTTGTTATTCAGCATGTAAACAGGTCAGCAAACCTTGCGGCGGATCTTTGTGCGAACCGTGCTTGCTGCACTTTAAATGTGGCCGAGAGCTAGCTTGATGAAACACCTCGCTTCCTACTTCTTTTCTTGCGGGATACCTCGCTTCCTAGTGACCAGTGTCTTGGCTGATCGTCCTAAGAATGCTTATATGTGAATAAAGCTCTCTCATTTACCCGAAAAAAGATTAAGCCATATTAACCGGAAAGGAGGGAGTATGGACTAGCACTACTTTTGGTGTGTCCCGTCAACTCGCAGAACGAGGAGAAGCTTGCATGACAAGGTGAAGCTCGCTTAAGCCTTTTGACTAATCCAACCTACCATCGGTGGACATGCATCAGTCCATTCGGTGTCAGATTGTCAGAGGCATACACTGTAGTACCCAACATGCGGAGTACCATCATTGTTCGACTTCACGAAGAGGTGAAGAGCCAAGCGCAAGGTTTAGTAGTACGAGTAGTACTACTACTAGAACGGCATGGTGGATCGTCTGTACTCTTATTTATTTTAATCTTTGATAAAGTACACGTTTATTCAGGAGAAGGGCGGAAAACGACAGCCCAACATGTAATGATGATATTGATCAACCAACCATGCTCGAATATATCTTGGCCTCCGTGCGAGCCCGTCTGTGTGTACTCGCTCCTCGTCTCTCTCAAGGAACGGCGGGTTGGCCATTTTGCCGTCAATTGAGATCGGTTTGCTCACACTCCTGTCCCACATGTCAGTGATATGCCAAGACGAGGTGCGTTGACCGACTGGCCATACACATACTTGGTTTTGCACCTTCACATACTACTCCTCCCTCCGTCACAGTTTACAGGGCGCGCTTCATTATGATGCATTTCTCTCAATGCATTTCCACCACCAGAGAGACTTTAGACGTGTTTGGTTTAATGCTCAATTAATTAGGGCGTCGTAACCGCAATCAAGTCCACAATTTTCTCTCGATGTACTACTCCCTCCTTGCCGGTTTATAGGGCTTATCTCAAAATTTTAGTTTTTCCATTTTATAAGGCTCAATTTGGTTGTTTCCCATCACATATTCAGATTCCAAGGTGCATTAAATAATTGCATGCAAGTATTAAGAGAAAATTGACCAATGCATGTAATTTATGCATGTATGCATTGCAATTAATGCATTGGTAAACATACTTTTTTGGGGAAAACAAGAGCATTAATTTGGGTGCTTTTGCAAACTCCAAAAGGTATTCCACCACTCACCATCTACCTTGGTTGGTGAGATTTTTGAATTGAGCCTTATAAACTGGAAAGGAGGGAGTACTACGGAGTGGACTAAGTGCATGCATGTGTGTACCCGGGGTGGAAGCACTGCATGCATGTGTCATGTGTGTACGCATTATTTCCTCTAGTAATAGACGCCGTGCTATAACTACCAATGCTATTTTTCAGGCTGATCGCTAGTCGCCTTGGTCCCACATATTTTTTCTTTTTTTCTGAAGCACGCTCTATAAAATAGTGACGGATGGAGTAGTATGAGCGGATTCAAAGAAAAGCGTATTGATGGTTGCTTCTTCCGAGCAACATACAGTGGGAAAGGTCGGGCTTATGATTTGACTGCACATTACTCACTATTAATGCTGCGCAATGACCGGGCTGAGTCTCCCATGCGGTTGTGCACTACCCCCTTGGTTCTTAAATACACTCCGGAGTATTTGTCTTTCTAGAGATTTCAACGAGTGACTACTCAAATATTTGTCTTTTTAGAGATTCAAATGGACTACTACATACGGATGTATATAGACATATTTTTAGAGTGTAGATTCACTCATTTTGCTCTGTATGCAGTCACTTGTTGAAATCTCTAGAAAGAGAAATAGAGTATTTAGGAACGGAGGGAGTACACATACGAAGCAAAATGAGTGAATCTACACTCTAAAATATGCCCTTTTGAAATTTGTAAGAAGACAAATATTTAGGAACGAAGGAGTATAATTTTGTGCATGGCACATGGACCCGGATGCTGAAGAAGCTTCTGGCAATGCTACCGAGCTTCCATCATTTGTTTACACAATTGACGTACTATACAAATAATTTTCCAGCGACATGAAATTGTACAATGGTGTGAGCATTCAGCTTTTGTTTTGTGTGTCATGCCATCGATGCTCTTTCAGAAACAATAAAAAACTAACTTCCTTGCTAATGCATCTCAATTATTAGCAGATCAGAGCTAATATTTACATCGTGACTGAAGACAAAGTTGTGAGAAGGTGTTAAATTAAAATTGATCCATGCTTTCATTGGCAGCAACGTACGCCTAGCTCTGTCTAAATCAACAAGGCATGTTGAGAAAAAAGTAGCTGTCTGGAGCATGCAACATTCTGATCATTTTGTGTAGTTCCACTAAAATAGAGTTGAGCGTCCCTATTCCAAAGATATTAAGTGTGATTACGATAATAGAGGACTGCTGATGAAACAATAAACACACAAATAGAAGCCGGTCACCTTTGCAGTCTCTCTTAAGACTAACTAGTTGGAGAAGATTAGGCTCGGAGTTGGATGAGGAGGATAGAGAAAAACCAATCTCCCTTTGTGCAGTCGCACTGAAATGTAGAGACGTTGCCCGTGTGACATTTTAGTACAACTGCACAAAACACTCTTAAGAAAAAAGTGATTTGTGCAGTTCACCAAAAGGTCGCAATAGCAACAAGGTGAAATGGATAGCCCTGTTTGCAAAAAAGAGGTAGAAAGGAAATAATTACTGGCCAATAACAGTTGATGACACATGCAACGACAAAAAAGAATCATATTCTTTGTCCTAAGGGAAGATAACAACACGGTTGTGTTTGTCTAAAACAGTGTGAGGACGAGATTGCAATATGGAAAGTACGCCGGACGAGCTACATTTTGGGCAAAGAACTATGGAATATCCACATGTAGCGACGTGGGAAGACGGGTAGTGGAGCAAGGCCGGAGGGGATACCTGGAGGTCGTCGGGATGTAACTAGGTGAGCGGCGGCGGGCGGAATCTGCCCTTACTGCGGCAGCGAGCAGGTGGCATAGGCCCTACCGCGCCGGAGCTTGGTCAGAGAGAACAACGTGTACCGTAGATCGGGATGTGCTGCCTCGGCGCCGTCGAACGAAGAAACAATGCACTTCCTCCCTTTTCCCCCGACGGACGGGATGCGGCCGGATCACTGACCAACGGTGAGAGAGAGAGAGGCCACCGCAGCCTTGTGTGAGATACTCTGAAGAGAGACAGACCAGGTAGGCAGGCTCCATTGTATATAGTGGAGAGGACTACCGTTCTCTCCATAAAAATCATTTTATATTATGTGTACGTGCCATTGAGCGCTATAACTTTATTTAAAAATAACGAGCCAACGCGTCAAGTCGAACTTTGTTTCGTGCACGCGTGGTACCACGACCTTCCTAGGTAAACAACCGCTACACGCCTTCAAATTAGCACGTGGACTGCCATTTTGTAAAGAAATGAGCTCCACCGTGTACCTGCGCGGGTGTGGCTGGGCACGAAGCGTGAGTACGTGCATGGTGCACCTATTCTCTTCTTGTATACGTACACCACCTACATGGGGTTGTGTGATAGAGATACAAACCTAGAGAGATATAGTGTGTTGGGTTAGTGAGAGTTTTTTTTGTGGGTGGGTGGGGGGGGGGTCAATCAAAAAATGTAACATATGCAATGTGTGTGAAATAGAGTCCTGGATATATCATATATAGAGAGGGGGCGATCCACGAGAAGAGAGTGGGGGTATCATCGGCTTGAGGTGTCCATAGAATCGAAGAGAGGGATGATGATGTGTGTGTGTGTGCGCGCGCGATCGATAAAGAGTGCCATCAAATTTGTGTGTGCCCACGTCAAATATATAGAGTGGCTGGCCTACTGGAAGGTGAGAGGGGACATGTGGAGTTTGTCTCTGTGGCATGGATACCTCCCTACAGCGCTCGACTATCGGTGTGTGGTGGGGGGAGAGGGAGGCCTAATTAACTATAGAGGTACAATGGCTGGTATATGTGTGGAGGAGGAGAGAGGCCTACCTCATGTATTAAGGAGATCGATCTACCTCATGTATTAAGGGAGATCAATCGGCATCCATGCATATGTTTAGGAGAGGAATAAGGTTGGGAGAGAGACAGAGCTAGAGTGTTGGAGGGGGTGGTAGTGGAGTTGCTTCTAACAAATGGTGGGATAGGCTTGCTAGACAAATGGAGGGCACGCCCGCAATATCAATAAGAGAGGAGATGGCTGCTTGTCTATGCACGTGCGTGTGAGAGACGGGTCAGGAGGCATGCACGAATGATGAGGGAGGACGATATGGCTGTGGTAAGCAGACGCAACTACATAGGAAGATCAATCTACCTTTGTTAGAGAAAGCAGAGACATTAGTTGTGAGGTACGTCGATTGATGGGGGAGGGGATAGTTAAAGTCGACCTAGGTATATGTTGGGAGATTGATCGGTTTACATGCATGTGTGTGTTAGAAGCAAATGAGGCACGTGGAGAAGGATAGAGATAGATGGATGCATCTAGGAGGTGGTACTAGAGGCATACGATATCGAGGGGGAAGGAGTGTGAGAGTACGAGATCGATGAAAAGAGTGGTGGGAGTGAGGCATGGACGGTGATAAGAGAAGAGGGGAAGCTTGTGTTTGTGGTAGGCACACCAGGCTAGAGAGGCATATCGATTGATGTGTGCCGTAAAGAAGGAGCTAGGGGGCCTACACACACCATGGGTGAAAGACCTAAAGTGAAAAGCCGAATTTGCGCGATGGAGCTAGAGAATGTTGAGGGAGGGTGAGAGAGATGCGGGCGTGTGCATGCACGAGAGAAAGTTAGTGCTAGCTACAAAGACAAGAGGATTGTGTGGGTGTAAAAGATGAATAGAGATCATACTTCACTATAAAAAGCGAATTCGGAAATTTGCAGAATTTATCATAGTGTTTTAAACCGACGCATGTGTGAATATATATAATGGTGATACACATGGTGTGGTTATGAACATGTTATACTACATATAATATATTTTATCTCTACTTCTTATAAAAAACAGAGTTGTTGATGATGGTGTGCCTGCCATCCTGCAATATGGGCCGTCCGATTTATATCTGGCAGATAGGAAGGAAACTATGGTAATTTTGAAAAAAGATACCCACACCCCTCTCCATATTTTCAAATTAGGCCCCTTGATCATGTTGATCTTCTGAGGAACGCATGGGCATCTTGCTAATACTACGTATAATATATAGAACATTGATTATAATTTGGGCTAATGTGTGGCTTTTGCAGCTCAGGTCTAAATACTTGTCATAATGTAGGGGGCGGGGCACTATACTTTGTGTGATAAACACGGTGTACGTATGGAACATGGTTTCGATTATGAATATATAGTTAGTACATCAAATGTACTATTATTTGGAATCAACATCAAGTGTATTCCAAAAATAGAATTCGAGTTCATGTAGTACACATAGTTCATATCTATCTCTATAGTAATCATGTGCTGTGTTATTAAATTAATACACGAATGATGGTTGAAGTTGGCAACAATCATGATTGTAGATTCTTATTGAAATAGAGAAACGAATTAAAATTTAGTTTGAATTGCAGCGGTAGTATAGACATTTGGAATGCACTAAAATATTGGTATGAGTAGGTTACATGCATTATACAGCAAGTGAATTTTTTTAATCAGACATAACATGGATTCATACTCCCTCCTTCCATCTATATAGGGCATAATGAGATTTTTAAGACCGCCTTTGACTATTGACAAGATTAATACTACATGACATGCACAATGTGAAAATTATATCATTGAAAGAACCTTTCATAGACGAATTTAACAGTGTGCTTTGTGTAAGTTGCATGTCATATATCATTGCTCTAATATTTGGTCAAAGTTAGCATCGAAAAACGCATTAGGCCCTATATTGATGGAAGGAGGGAGTAGCTTTGAATAACATTTGTATAGTAAAACGGGGTAAGACTCTCTCTTTGTCTGGTGTGAATAGTTTTATTTTTTTCGTTTTCTTTTTGGTTGAGGGAAGTGCGAATTGATTTGGTACGTACAAGTGTAATATTACTACACGTTAGTCTTGTCCCTAAAATTCAACCCGCGTCTTATTATATCCCGAAAATTCAGATATCATGCTCTCAAAACTAGCGCCTTCACAACCCGTGCCTTGCTATCCCGAAATTACAGCGCGCGCGAAAACTCCCTCCAGCTACCAAATCCCGACACGCAAAATCCCCCTTCTAACCCTGAGCCGAAAGGGCCGCTAGTTCAAATTGGTGGGGGGTACTTTTGTAACACACCCTACATTTTGGACAAGCGCATCCCTAAGTCATCCTTCACCTCCTCCCATCGCCCCCTTTTCGCGATTCAAAATCCCAGGCCGCCATAACCTCTCCGCTCCAGCCGCGAAACCCCACCCTCCTCCGTCCGCCACATCACCGCTGCCCAGCCGGAGCCTCTTCCCCAACGACGTCATCGACCACAACAGCTCGACATCCCTCGTCCACCTCCCCGGATGAGGATCTGTCGTCCATCTCACCGTCCTGCCGGTTCAGCCGCCCCGTCCTCCACCTCTAAGGAGCTGCTCCGATGATCTCCTCGTCTATCGCGACTGCTCCATCCCCACAGCATCGCCTTAACCTGCTCTACTAGAACCGCAGCATCCTCACCGACTCCTCGGACAAAGCCGAGGCCTAGTCGACGCCACCAAAGAGGTTGTACACTCATCACACCTTCTCCTTAACTCGACCTCCCGGCTCCGATGGTGCTCCATCCCACACCCCCATTGAGAGGCTACCTTTGAAGCCGGCTCCACGGGCGACATCTCCACGACGACTCTCTCCCAGTGCGAGGCCCCTTCGGCGGCGGCGACCATACCAGCCGGATCTGCTGCTGCTGCTCCAGATCTCGCTCGCTTGCACACGCTGCTGATTCTGCTCTCCCCCTCGCTCGTGTTGCTGCTCTGCTCCGATTAAGCCACACTTCAGTCGACTGAATCGACTTTTGGGTCAGTCGATTTTCAGGGGTTGGGGGGCTCGCCGGTGTTAAGGAAGAACCACCCGCAGCGGGGATGGGGGCTCGCCGGAGAGGTACCCCACTATCTATCTTAGGGTTCAGGGTGGGGGCGGGGGGGGGGCCTAGAGGGCTGGCCAGGGTGGCGGTTCGGCCAGCGGTTCGGTCGGTGGTGGCTGGCGGCTCAGGGGGGTGCAGGTTGAAGATGAACTCCAGGCCCTCCCTAAACTACATGTCAAGTGCCTCTTTGCTACCATTGCATTGAGTTTCGACAGTAGCATTCAGATTCCACAGTAAATTTCAGTTTCAACAATTAAGTTCAGAGTCAACAGTTTTTACCTCATCTGTTGTAGTCAGGTGGTTTTTGGTTATGTTAATTTTACATCTATTTTACATCATCTATTGGAGATGCTATTAGAATCCCACTTGAGATTGACGATGTCTGTCTTGTGCTGCTTCAGCCTTGATGTCTTACGGCTCACAGGAGCTACTCCAACGACAGAACGATCCATCACAACAGAGCAGTGCCCTGGACGTTGTCTACGGATTCCTCAGATCTTCCTCCACACCTCCGACAACCACATCTGCCTCAACTGCTTCAGCGACCAACCCAATGATGCTGAGGTCGACACGGCTATGGCAAAGAGGTTGTACACTTGTTGCATCACTTATTACTATACATTCACGTCGATCCATTAGGGCTATTTTGGTTCAATGGAAAAACATAGAAATAGGGAACTTTCCAATGGCACTCTACTATTCAATTATTCATGCATTTTGTTGAAAGGAATGAAGCAAAAGATCCACCTAGACCTACTTTTCAAAATCCTATGCATGAAAACAAGACCAAGTGCATTAGTGTCAGAATAACATTCTAACTGTACACGCTTTCATATGGTTTCACTTTATTTTGGCCATGTTTCTTTGCACTCCTCTGCTCTTCCAATTCCTGTAAACCAAATAGCCAAGTTGACAGAAATCCTGTGTTTACAAATGCTCTGTTTACCATGTGCATTTTCCTATCTTATTCCGGTGTTTTTCCTATCCTCGCGTTTTAAGAATCATGTTAGCCAAATGGGCCCTTACAGAATTACTTCAGTTACAGGTACGTGTCAAAGGGAACTTTGTGTGGTTTGTCCTGCTCCTGCCGCGACGTCGTTCACCTCACCTGAGCTGCTCCATCGACAGAAGCATCCACTAAACCAGACATCACGACTCCTGACCATCTTTTGCCGCCTCAGATCTCCTTCCCTGCCGCTGGCACCCATCACAACGGCATCACCATCATCGACTCAACAAATGAACCTGAGGAGTACACGGGTCCACAAGAGAGGTCACACTCTTTTGTTTCTGCTTATGTTATGCATTTCTTAAACTTACCTGCTACTTTATCGTCCTGTTCAGCTCTTGGACTCCCAAGTCAGGTCCAAATTAATGTTCAAACTTGAGTTCTAAATTAGTTGCGGGGCACATATCGAGGCAACAATGAATAGTACGTCTGTCTAATATCTGGTTCACCTAGGGTATGCCTATGTTGTTCATCTTGGGTGGGAAACAAATAGTAAAGCAATCATCATCTGTCTTTTTATTAATTTAATGCAATCATCAGCCTGCTATCATTATTTTTGGATCCATCCACTGGTTGTTACCACCACTCTAAATTTCTGCATGCTCTCCTTACATAATCTCACCATATTTTTTCGTATGCATGTCAGATATTGTACACAGTCATGCTGAACATGTAGAGAAAAAGAGAAGAGTTTTGCGCGGCAATACAATGTCATGCAGACATCGCTCCCTGGTGGGTTCAATGGCAAACCCTCCCCACCCATCTCCAGATTATAATCCAGAGGAAGATATCTGTTCTGAGGCGGATTCAGACGCCGCTGACCACTCCTATTTACCCCCCAAGGTGTTTGCTCTACCTTGGCATGATGATGTTAGTCATATCTGTTGGAAATATGCCCTAGAGGCAATAATAAATTGATTATTATTATATTTCCTTGTTCATGATAATCGTTTATTATCCATGCTAGAATTGTATTGATAGGAAACTCAGATACATGTGTGGATACATAGACAACACCATGTCCCTAGTAAGCCTCTAGTTGACTAGCTCGTTAATCAATAGATGGTTACGGTTTCCTGACCATGGACATTGGATGTCGTTGATAACGGGATCACATCATTAGGAGAATGATGTGATGGACAAGACCCAATCCTAAGCCTAGCACAAGATCATGTAGTTCGTATGCTAAAGCTTTTCTAATGTCAAGTATCATTTCCTTAGACCATGAGATTGTGCAACTCCCGATACCGTAGGAGTGCTTTGGGTGTGCCAAACGTCACAACGTAACTGGGTGGCTATAAAGGTACACTACGGGTATCTCTGAAAGTGTCTGTTGGGTTGGCACGAATCGAGATTGGGATTTTGTCACTCTGTGTAAACGGAGAGGTATCTCTGGGCCCACTCGGTAGGACATCATCATAATGTGCACAATGTGACCAAGGGGTTGATCACGGGATGATGTGTTACGGAACGAGTAAAGAGACTTGCCGGTAACGAGATTGAACAAGGTATCGGTATACCGACGATCGAATCTCGGGCAAGTACCATACCGCTAGACAAAGGGAATTGTATACGGGATCGATTGAGTCCTTGACATCGTGGTTCATCCGATGAGATCATCGTGGAACATGTGGGAGCCAACATGGGTATCCAGATCCCGCTGTTGGTTATTGACCGGAGAACGTCTCGGTCATGTCTGCATGTCTCCCGAACCCGTAGGGTCTACACACTTAAGGTTCGATGACGCTAGGGTTATAAAGGAAGCTTGTATGTGGTTACCGAATGTTGTTCGGAGTCCCGGATGAGATCCCGGACGTCACGAGGAGTTCCGGAATGGTCCGGAGGTAAAGATTTATATATAGGAAGTCCTGTTTCGGCCATCGGGACAAGTTTCGGGGTCATCGGTATTGTACCGGGACCACCGGAAGGGTCCCGGGGGCCCACCGGGTGGGGCCACCTGCCCCCAGGGGCCACATGGGCTGTGGGGGTGCGCCTTGGCCTACATGGGCCAAGGGCACCAGCCCCTAGAGGCCCATGCGCCAAGATATAGAAAAAGGGGAGAGTCCTAAAGGGGGAAGGCACCTCCGAGGTGCCTTGGGGAGGATGGACTCCTCCCCCCCTCTTAGCCGCACCCCTTCCTTGGAGGAAGGGGCAAGGCTGCGCCTCCCCCCTCTCCCCTGTACCTATATATAGTGGAGGGGAGGGAGGGCATCCATACCTGAGCCCTTGGCGCCTCCCTCCCTCCCGTGACACCTCCTCCTCTCCCGTAGGTGCTTGGCGAAGCCCTGCAGGATTGCCACGCTCCTCCATCACCACCACGCCGTTGTGCTGCTGCTGGATGGAGTCTTCCTCAACCTCTCCCTCTCTCCTTGCTGGATCAAGGCGTGGGAGACATCGTCGAGCTGTACGTGTGTTGAACGCGGAGGTGCCGTCCGTTCGGCACTAGGATCATCGGTGATCTGAATCACGACGAGTACGACTCCATCAACCCCGTTCACTTGAACGCTTCCTCTTAGCGATCTACAAGGGTATGTAGATGCTCTCTCCTTTCTACTCGTTGCTGGTCTCTCCATAGATAGATCTTGGTGACGCGTAGGAAAATTTTGAATTTCTGCTACGTTCCCCAACAGTGGCATCATGAGCTAGGTCTATTGCGTAGATTCTTTGCACGAGTAGAACACAAAGTAGTTGTGGGCGTCGATATTGTTCAATATGCTTGCCGTTACTAGTCTTATCTTGATTCGGCGGCATCGTGGGATGAAGCGGCCCGGACCAACCTTACACGTACGCTTACGTGAGACCGGTTCCACCGACAAACATGCACTAGTTGCATAAGGTGGCTGGCGGGTGTCTGTCTCTCCCACTTTAGTCGGATCGGATTCGATGAAAAGGGTCCTTATGAAGGGTAAATAGCAATTGGCATATCACGTTGTGGTTCATGCGTAGGTAAGAAACGTTCTTGCTAGAAACCCATAGCAGCCACGTAAAACATGCAAACAACAATTAGAGGACGTCTAACTTGTTTTTGCAGGGTATGCTATGTGATGTGATATGGCCAAAAGGATGTGATGAATGATATATGTGATGTATGAGATTGATCATGTTCTTGTAATAGGAATCACGACTTGCATGTCGATGAGTATGACAACCGGCAGGAGCCATAGGAGTTGTCTTTATTTATTTGTGACCTGCGTGTCAACTTAAACGTCATGTAATTACTTTACTTTATTGCTAACCGTTAGCCATAGTAGTAGAAGTAATAGTTGGCGAGGCAACTTCATGAAGACACGATGATGGAGATCATGATGATGGAGATCATGGTGTCATGCCGGTGACGATGATGATCATGGAGCCCCGAAGATGGAGATCAAAAGGAGCAAAGTGATGATGGCCATATCATGTCACTATTTGATTGCATGTGATGTTTATCATGTTTATACATCTTATTTGCTTAGAACGACGGTAGTAAATAAGATGATCCCTTACAACAATTTCAAGAAGTGTTCTCCCCTAACTGTGCACCGTTGCGACAGTTTGCTATTTCAAAACATCACGTGATGATCAGGTGTTTTATTCAGACGTTCAAATACAGCGGTTGTTGACGAGCCTAGCATGTACAGACATGGCCTCGGAACACATGCAAAACACTTAGGGTTAACTTGACGAGCCTAGCATGTACAGACATGGCCTCGGAACACGGAGACCAAAAGGTCGAACATGAGTCGTATAGAAGATACGATCAACATGAAGATGTTCACCGATGATGACTAGTCCGTCTCACGTGATGATCGGACACGGCCTAGTTTGACTCGGATCATGTAATCACTTAGATGACTAGAGGGATGTCTATCTGAGTGGGAGTTCATAAGATGAACTTAATTATCCTGAACATAGTCAAAAGGTTTTTGCAAATTATGTCGTAGCTCACGCTATAGTTCTACTGTTTAGATATGTTCCTAGAGAAAATATAGTTGAAAGTTGATAGTAGCGATTATGCGGACAGTAGAAAGCTTATGTCCTTAATGCACCGCTCAGTGTGCTGAACCCCAAACGTAGTCTGTGGATGTTGCGAACATCGGACATACACGTTTTGATAACTACGTGATAGTTCAGTTAAACGGTTTAGAGTTGAGGCACCAAAGACGTTTTTGAAACATCACGAAACATATGAGATGTTTTGAGGGCTGAAATTGGGATTTCAGGCTCGTGCCCATGTCAAGAGGTATAAGACCTCCGATGACTTTCTTAACCTGCAAACTAAGGAGAAAAGCTCAATTGTTGAGCTTGTGCTCAGATTGTCTGAGTACAACAATCATTTGAATTGAGTGGGAGTTGATCTTCTAGATGAGATAGTGATGTTTCTCCAAAGACATTGCCACCAAGCTGCTAGAGCTTCGTGATGAACTATAATATATCAGGGATAGATATGATGATCCTTGAGGTATTCGCGATGTTTGACACCGCGAAAGTAGAAATCAAGAAGGAGCATCAATTGTTGATGGTTGGTGAAACCACTAGTTTCAAGAAGGGCAAGGGCAAGAAGGGATACTTCATGAAACGGCAAATCAGCTGCTGCTCTAGTGAAGAAACCCAAGGTAAAACCCAAACCCGAGACTAAGTGCTTCTGTAATAAGGGGAACAACCAGTAGAGCAGAATTACCCTAGATACTTGGTAGATAAGAAGGCTGTCAAGGTCCATAGAAGTATATTGGATATACATTGTGTTAATGTGTACTTTGCTAGTACTCCTAGTAGCACCAGGGTATTAGATACCAGTTCGGTTGCTAAGTGTTAGTAACTCGAAACAAAAGGCTACGGAATAAACAGGAGACTAGCTAAAGGTGAGCTGACGATATGTGTTGGAAGTTTTCCAAGCTTGATATGATCAAGCATCGCACGCTCGCTCTACCAAAGAGATTGGTGTTAAACCTAAATAATTGTTATTTGGTGTTTGCGTTGAGCATAGACATGATTGGATTACGTCTATCGCAATACGGTTATTCATTCAAGGAGAATAATGGTTACTCTGTTTATTTGAATAATACCTTCAATGGTCTTACACCTAAAATGAATGGTTTATTAAATCTCGATCGTAGTGATACACATGTTCATGCCAAAAGATAGTAATGATAGTACCACCTACTTGTGGCACTGCCACGTAAGTCATATCGGTATAAAACGCATGAAGAAGCTCCATATTGATGGATCTTTGGGCTCACTCGTTTTGAAAAGTTTGAGACATGCGAACCATGTCTATTGGTGTATATGCATGAAGAAACTCCATGCAAATGGACCGTTTTGACTCACTTGATTTTGAATCACTTGGGACATGCAAATCATACCACATGGGCAAGATGACTGAAAAGCCTCGTTTTCAGTAAGATGGAACAAGATAGCAACTTGTTGGAAGTAACACATTTTGATGTGTGCAGTCCAATGAGTGCTGAGGCATGCAGTGAATATCGTTATGTTCTTACTTCACAGATGATTCGAGTAGATGTTGAGTATATTTACTTGATGAATCACGAGTCTGAATTATTGAAAGATTCAAGTAATTTCAGTGTGAAGTTGAAAGATCGTCGTGACAAGAGGATAAAAGATCTATGATATGATCATAGAGATGAATATCTGAATCACGAGTTTGGCACAGAATTAAGACATTGTGGAAATTGTTTCACAACTGATACAGCCTGGAACACCATAGTGTGATGGTGTATCCGAACATCATAACTGCACCTTATTGGATATGATGCGTACCATGATGTCTCTTATCAAATTACCACTATCGTTCATGGGTTAGGCATTAGAGACAACCACATTCACTTTAAATAGGGCACCACGTAATTCCGATGAGATGACACCGTATGAACTATGGTTTAGAGAAACCTAAGCTGTCATTTCTTAAAAGTTTGGGGCTGCGACGCTTATGTGAAAAAGTTTCAGGATTAAGCTCGAACCCAAAGCGGATAAAGTACAACTTCATAGGAAACCCAAAACAGTTGGGTATACCTCCTAATTCAGATCCGAAAGCAATATGTATTGTTTCTAGAATCGGGTCCTTTCTCGAGGAAAAGTTTCTCTCGAAAGAATTGAGTGGGAGGATGGTGGAGACTTGATGAGGTTATTGAACCGTCTCTTCAACTAGTGTGTGACAGGGCACAGGGAGTTGTTCCTGTGGCACCTACACCAATTGAAGTAGAAGCTTATGATAGTGATCATGAAGTTTCGGATCAAGTCACTGCCGTACCTCGTAGGGTGACAAGGATGCGTACTACTTCAGAGTGGTACGGTGATCCTGTCTTGAAGGTCATGTTGCTAGACAACAATGAACCTACGAGCTATGGAGAAGCGATGGTGGGCCCGAATTCCGACAAATGGTTAGAAGCCATGAAATCCGAGATAGTATCCATATATCAGAACAAAGCATGGACTTTGATGGACTTGCCCGATGATCGGCAATCCATTGAGATAAATGGATCTTTTAAGAAGAAGACGGACGTGGATGGTAATGTCACCATTAAGAAAGCTCGACTTGTCGTTAAGATGTTTTCCGACAAGTTCAAGGAGTTGACTACGATGAGACTTTCTCACTCGTAGCGATGCTAAGAGTCTGTTGGAATTATATTAGCAATTACTGCATTATTTATGAAATCTTGCAGATAGGATGTCAAAACATTGTTTCCTCGGCGATTCTTGAGGAAAGGTTGTATGTGATACAACCGGAAGGTTTTGTCTATCCTGAAATATGCTAATAAGTATGCAAAAGCTCCAGCAATCCTTCTGAGGACTGGAGTGAGCATCTCGGAGTTGGAATGTATGCTTTGATGATGATCAAAGATTTTGGGTGTATACAAAGTTTATGAGAAACTTGTATTTCCAAAGAAGTGAGTGGGAGCACTATAGAATTTCTGATGAGTATATGTTGTTGACATATTAATGATCAGAAATGACGTAGAATTTCTGGAAAGCATATAGGGTTATTTGGAAAGTGTTTTCAATGGAAAACCTGGATTAAGCTACTTGAACATTGAGCATCAAGATCTATAAGGATAGATCAAAACGCTTAATAGTACTTTCAAATGAGCACATGCCTTGACGTGATCTTGAAGGTGTTCAAGATGGATCAGTCAAAGAAGGAGTTCTTGCCTGAGTTGTAAGGTATGAAGTTAAGACTTAAAGCTCGACCATGGCAGAATAGAGAGAAAGGAACGAAGGTCGTCCCCTATGCTTAAGACATAGGCTCTACAGTATGCTATGCTGTGTACCGCACCTGAAGTGTGCTTTACCATGAGTCAGTCAAGGGGTACAAGAGTGATCCAAGAATGGATCACAGGACAGCGGTCAAAGTTATCCTTAGTAACTAGTGGACTAAGGAATTTTCTCAATTATGGAGGTGGTAAAAGAGTTCGTCGTAAAGGGTTACGTCGATGCAAGCTTAACACCTATCCGGATAGCTCTGAGTAGAGATACCGGATACGTATAATGGAGCAACAATTTAGAATAGCTCCAAGTAGAACAGTTATTTGGAATAGCTCCAAATAGAACGTGGTAGCTGCATCTAGGAGATGACATAGAGATTTGTAAAGCACACACGGATCTGAAAGGTTCAGACCCGTTGACTATAACCTCTCTCACAAGCATAACATGATCAAACCAGAACTCATCGAGTGTTAATCACATGGTAAATGTGAACTAGATTATTGACTCTAGTAAACTCTTTGGGTGTTAGTCACATGGGGATGTGACCTTGAGTGTTAATCACATATCGATGTGAACTAGATTATTGACTCTAGTGCAAGTGGGAGACTGTTGGAAATATGCCCTAGAGGCAATAATAAATTGATTATTATTATATTTCCTTGTTCATGATAATCGTTTATTATCCATGCTAGAATTGTATTGATAGGAAACTCAGATACATGTGTGGATACATAGACAACACCATGTCCCTAGTAAGCCTCTAGTTGACTAGCTCGTTAATCAATAGATGGTTACGGTTTCCTGACCATGGACATTGGATGTCGTTGATAACGGGATCACATCATTAGGAGAATGATGTGATGGACAAGACCCAATCCTAAGCCTAGCACAAGATCATGTAGTTCGTATGCTAAAGCTTTTCTAATGTCAAGTATCATTTCCTTAGACCATGAGATTGTGCAACTCCCGGATACCGTAGGAGTGCTTTGGGTGTGCCAAACGTCACAACGTAACTGGGTGGCTATAAAGGTACACTACGGGTATCTCTGAAAGTGTCTGTTGGGTTGGCACGAATCGAGATTGGGATTTTGTCACTCCGTGTAAACGGAGAGGTATCTCTGGGCCCACTCGGTAGGACATCATCATAATGTGCACAATGTGACCAAGGGGTTGATCACGGGATGATGTGTTACGGAACGAGTAAAGAGACTTGCCGGTAACGAGATTGAACAAGGTATCGGTATACCGACGATCGAATCTCGGGCAAGTACCATACCGCTAGACAAAGGGAATTGTATACGGGATCGATTGAGTCCTTGACATCGTGGTTCATCCGATGAGATCATCGTGGAACATGTGGGAGCCAACATGGGTATCCAGATCCCGCTGTTGGTTATTGACCGGAGAACGTCTCGGTCATGTCTGCATGTCTCCCGAACCCGTAGGGTCTACACACTTAAGGTTCGATGACGCTAGGGTTATAAAGGAAGCTTGTATGTGGTTACCGAATGTTGTTCGGAGTCCCGGATGAGATCCCGGACGTCACGAGGAGTTCCGGAATGGTCCGGAGGTAAAGATTTATATATAGGAAGTCCTGTTTCGGCCATCGGGACAAGTTTCGGGGTCATCGGTATTGTACCGGGACCACCGGAAGGGTCCCGGGGGCCCACCGGGTGGGGCCACCTGCCCCCGGGGGCCACATGGGCTGTAGGGGGTGCGCCTTGGCCTACATGGGCCAAGGGCACCAGCCCCTAGAGGCCCATGCGCCAAGATATAGAAAAAAGGGGAGAGTCCTAAAGGGGGAAGGCACCTCCGAGGTGCCTTGGGGAGGATGGACTCCTCCCCCCCTCTTAGCCGCACCCCTTCCTTGGAGGAAGGGGCAAGGCTGCGCCTCCCCCCTCTCCCCTGCCCCTATATATAGTGGAGGGGAGGGAGGGCATCCATACCTGAGCCCTTGGCGCCTCCCTCCCTCCCGTGACACCTCCTCCTCTCCTGTAGGTGCTTGGCGAAGCCCTGCAGGATTGCCACGCTCCTCCATCACCACCACGCCGTTGTGCTGCTGCTGGATGGAGTCTTCCTCAACCTCTCCCTCTCTCCTTGCTGGATCAAGGCGTGGGAGACATCGTCGAGCTGTACTTGTGTTGAACGCGGAGGTGCCGTCCGTTCGGCACTAGGATCATCGGTGATGTGAATCACGACGAGTACGACTCCATCAACCCCGTTCACTTGAACGCTTCCGCTTAGCGATCTACAAGGGTATGTAGATGCTCTCTCCTTTCTACTCGTTTCTGGTCTCTCCATAGATAGATCTTGGTGACGCATAGGAAAATTTTGAATTTCTGCTATGTTCCCCAACAATATCATGCATATGTTGCCTTGCAGTGCCTACTTTTGACATCATATATGTCATCTGCTTAGGTTAGACATGTTCTGTAATGCCACCCGTTTAGTTTCTATATCATATATGGGAATTATGCAGTCTCATGTCTTTTAGCCAGCCATAATATATGTGAAATGTGCAATGCCATCCTGTTTAACCAGGCATCATATATTTGAATGATATCTTGCCCATCTTTTTCTTCATTACATTTCCATTTGTTGACAATGTTTGTACATTAAACTACTCTTTCTGTGAATCAGCCATTTGGGTGGGAGCTGGAAAAATCTGGAGTGAAAACAAGGCCTTCAGAGCAGACAGTGCTGCCTGTCGAAGCAGATCTCTTGTTGGGTCCCCATAGCTCCTCAGAGATGGATTCAGAGACCGATGACCAGTCCTATTCCCCCACTGAGGTGTATGCTCTAACTTGGCATGGTTATACTGCTCCTATCATGCATACGGTGTCTTGCATTGCATAGTTTAGACATCATATACACAATATTCAACACCATGTTCTTAGTTCAGACATCATATCGAATGCCCTCTGTTTAGCATATAAATCACATATGTGAATTAAATGATGCGATTCTGATTACTTAGATAACATGTAGGTGAATTATGTCATGAGATCCTGTTTAGTTATTCATCATATCTTTGATTTATGTTATGCTATGCTATCCAGTTTAGATAGACATCATATATGTGAAATTATGTCATGCTATCCGTTTTAGTTAAACAATATACATGTCAACTATTTCATTCCCTCTTTTTTCCACACTATCTATTGCATCTTTCTCTCATACAATGTCTGTACATTCAACTATGTTTCTTGTTTATCAACCATTTGAATTAGAGCGGGTGATGTCAGTATCTAGCGGACTAAAAACACGGTCTTCAAATAAAACAATGCTACCTCTTGGTGGAGATAGCATCCCGGTTGTACATGCACAAGAACCAGCCCTGCCACACATAACCCAAACTCTCGTAGATTGTACCCCTACTGCAATGGACAAAGAACCAACTTCACCTAATCTAACCCCAACCCCAGTAGATAGTAACCCAGTTCCTGTTGACACAGCACCATCTCCACCACAGGGCTCCCAAAGAAGAGCAGTTAGTAAGGCAGCTCCAGTGCCCAAAGGGCCAGTACTATCACGGCGAACCCCAACTCCACCAGTTAGTACGCCTATTCCTATGGAGGAAGCACAACCAGCTAGTCGTAGTTTAGCATCTATTGCATTTGATGTTGTTAACTCGTATGTGTGTATCTTCCCATCTTGGAAATATTATACTGAAGATGAAGGAAAATGCCAGTTGCAGGTGTTTGTCCAGGAGTTATGTGTAAGTAATGTTATTCATGGCAATTACTTTGCTTCGTCCCATACATCCTACCTCCATGATGGTTATAATATAGCAATTTTTCCCATTTTTCTCTATAGAGAAGGATCGATTTGGAAACTCAGGACGAGGTAATCTATGCTAATACCTCTGCTATCGTCAAGAATGCTTGGCGGCAGTATCAGAATTACCTGAAGAAAACGTACTTCACCAGCAAAGAAACTCAACAAATTCCCTTACGTTCTCCTAAGACACATTTACTGGACGATAACTGGGAACACCTTGTTCTGTACTGGTCCCGAACCAAGAATGTGGTAAGGTCTATGAGCTCATTTTCTATTTTAATTATTATATTCTTGCGTCTTACTATACTCTGTTCATGTAGAACAAGTGCCTAAACCTGAAGAACAACTGTTCTAATTTAAGATTCCATTGCTATCATAGTTCAAAAAGCGCTAGGCGTTAATTCTGCGTTTTGCCACCGCCTTGCGCTTTACTGACCAAAGTGCATGCTTATGCGCAATTATGCACAGATTAAGCGTAGTTATGCGCAATGCATTTTGCCAACGCCTAGATCCTAGGCGTGCCTTTTTTAACTATGATTGCTTTGCTCTTGTATCACTGCATTTACTCATACAAACTTATTTTTAAATTGAAGGATCCAATCGAAACTCCAATGGCACAGCAGGTATGTTCACGCATGTTTCTTTAACAGGTTTGCTCTTATCAATAGCTCTTTTGATTTCAATTTCAATTGTGTATACAGTTGACTTTCATATCATGCACATTACTAGCATCACAGCAGAGCCAATAGTGTTGTTGTACATGGAGACCCATGCTACCCATCTGAAATCTTGTTGTTCTATGTAGTTTCCCACGCTTTGTATTCTTTCACTACTGCTTTGTCTTGAACTAATATGATTTGAACCGTGTCTCTATTTTAATTTGGCAAGACAATGCAGTGACCATAGGACATAGATATATGTTTGTTTGATGCTTTTATTATGTACTAGTACTTGGCAATAGAAGACTTAGTAGTTTAATCCTGTCCACCTTACTAATGAACTCGTTCACCGAAATGAGTTTCATATACTAGTACATGCTAAACTTGTTATGTGTCTGCTTGTTTCTTCTTTTAGAATGCTGACAGAATATTGGGGAAGAGTGCCTTATTAAGCAATGGTAAAGGAAGTAATGCAGATAAGGTTCAGGATAGTGACACATCCTTGTTGGTCTCCAACAAAGCTGATAAAACACCTAAGATAGACTATCTTGAAGACAGCAAGACAACCCCAAAGTCCTGTCTTAGTTTAGTGTTCGAGTTACTGGCCACTACCGCTTGCACAAGCTATTCAAACTCAATGTCCGAATCAGTTTGGTTTCCTGAGTCTCAACTACAAGATGAAAGACATTGATCAGCTGTGCTGCGACAAGAAGCGGAAGGACTGCGGAAGTCCCTGGAGCATTTAGATGCATACTTTCTGGTGCAACAGCAAGCGTTGGAGGATTTTAGCGCCAAACAGGACAAAGCTAATCAGCTTTCTATGCTTATTGCCAGCATGGTGGATACCCAGGATAACACTTCTTGAGCTCTTCTGAAGTTGTTTCAGTTATGCTCTTGTTCTGCTGCCGCGTTTATTTGCACTAGTGGCCAATTTTGACGGCCAATGTATGTAAGATGCTGCTTTGTTCCCTATATTTGCACTGGTGGCGAACTTTGATGCCCAGTGGATGTAATATGTGTAATAGCAGTAATAGGCTACCGTTATTGCTTTCTTATTTATTTCCTTATTGTCTTGTTTAGTTGTTTGCTTATAGTCACTGCAGTTCTTTTTCTAGTGGCCACAATAGCCTATTTTTGGTAACTAGGCCAAAATAATCATGGCAACACACAGACTGTTGTAACCATGGGCCTCCTGCAGGCCGTATAATCCATGGGCCTTCTTCCGGCCGTAGGATCCATTGGCCTTCTATACGGGCCATAGGATCCATTGGCTTTCCATATGGGCCTTAGGGTCCATGGGCCTTCTATGGGCCATAGATACATGGGCCTCATACGGGCCGTAGATCCATGGGCCTTCTACGGGGCGTATCATCATTTCGCAAATCATGGGCCGTACTATTCGTGGACCATAACGGGCCGTTAATAGACCGTATCTGATAACTCTATGAATACAGCCCAATGAGTTGTTTTTGACATGAAAACGGCCCAACGTATTAACAGTCCGCAAACGGGCCTACTGTAACGACAGGCTGAATTTGGCCCACAAGGAAAAAATGACAGTAACGGGCCGTATGTAACCGAATGCTGCAAATGAGCCCAAGAATCAATGGGTCCTGAGAAGGCCGAAAGATAACTTGGGCTAGAAATGGCCCAATAGAATAACGGGCCGTTAATGGGTATAAAGTGATACACTGTTCATTACGGGCCAGTTTCACCACGGGCCGTTAATGGGCCAAGAGTTACAAAGGGCCTCATATGGGCCGAAAGAAGTCATGGGCCACACATGGATCGGAGGTTAAAACGGGCTGGAATTATATTGGAGAGCCCAGATGACGCTACTGGGCCTAATTTGGATAGGGCGTAACGGGCCCTAGGTTAGCGGGCTGTAAATGGGCTATATGCGAACATGCCGTTAATAGGCTTTCCGTGGGCCGGCCTGCCACCTTTTGACCAAGTCAAACGGGCCGGCCTTTTCACAGGAATGGGCCTCTGTTGGGTCGTGCCACGTGTCGCCGTATCATAGGCGCCTTCGGTCCAATGAGCGGATGACATCTGTCCCAACGGTGAGCCGACATGTATTTCCTCCAGCCAATGATGATTTTACACGTGGAAAATCCCCATCGGTCGGGTCTGTTAACGGGTTATCGGATCCAAAACCCGACCCAATAGCTTAACGACATTCCTTTACGGTGGATGCCATGTGTCGGTCACCCTTGATGAATGCACTTCTATGACGCACGACTTATCGTCATGGAACTGGACACTTCCGTGATGACAATTTTGGTAATGTCATGGAACACTTCTACGACAACACATGTATGACTATCTTGATTCTGTCATAAAATCATCATGGATGTACATGCATGACAAAAAACGCGACCTACTGTGACAAACACGTATCATCACGGAAGTGTATTTTTTTGTAGTGAGAGGTTCCATCTCACCGTACCAGATGACTTGAGCATGGGCGCAGTATGTTCAATCTCACCCTAAATCGGTTGGCATGGCCTACTTTCCTGAAGATATTCTAAATATTGCTACATTTGGATAAAAGGTGCCACATGCACCATATACGTCATAGGGCATTTTCCCCTCTTCTTTCTATATTAGGCAAATTAATGATGTATTGTTCTTTCAATTACTCTCATATTTCCATGACATCATGTTTACCCTATCTGTTTAATTATAGATTTTTGTCCTTCAGTTTCAACTATTGTACAGTTCTTTCAATTTGGGCCCATATTTGCATGTTACCATATTTTCTTTAACAATGATACCATTTTTTGCAGCGCATCCCTTCCTATGCAAGAGATTATGTATTGCACAATTTTTCCCTTTACATAGATCAAAGCTGCACGGATGTCATACTGCACACACAAACCATGGATTTACAATCGTTGCTACTGTAAGACTTGATGAACGTGGTGACTCCTATTTTCGCTCTGGCTTTTGGAAAGCAATTTCTAAGTTTTATGTACTGAAAGCTAGCACTAAAATTGAACTGCACATAAAAGGGCCTGGTCATGAGATATATGCTAACTTCCCCGACAAAATCATCTGTCCTAACTTTGTTCGAAATAAGTTTTCTTTTCCACTATCTACATGTTGACTTACCCAGCAATGTTAAATGAATTGTGTAGTATTTAAGCAACCAATTCTTATTCCCTTTTCTTACTATATTCCTACCTAATAACTTCTAGTTACCAACACACTTTTCTATTGCCCTGTTTTAACTAAATATTCCATGTACTCTCATTTCTATCAGAAAGCGCTGCTGACAAGGAGACTCCAAAGGTGGAGAACTAGGCTGCCAACAAGCGGAGGTGGGGCGAGCTAGAACCGCAAGCGACTCCAGCAGACATAGACTTCATCAGCAGCCTCCCCGATGATATGTTGATAGTCATCATCTCCCTCCTCCCAATCAAATTTGGGGCGCGGACAACCGTCCTTTCCCGGCGGTGGAGCCCCCTATGGATCTTGACCCCTCTCGACCTCATCGACACCCACGAGCTCTGCCATGGCTATCGTAAAAGCTTGGATGCGTTCTCCAAGATCCTCGACAGTCACCCTGGCCCAACCAGAGGCCTTAGAATGCACAAGTTCTGTTCCAACGGAAGGGACTGAGCCAAGCTTGATGACTGGTTCGGATCCCCCACCCTAGATCAGCTCGAGGAGCTCACTTTTGATGATGGGCATATGCGCTCGCTGCCAAAGTCCGTGCTCCGCCTCGCGCCCATGCTGCACGTTGCCAAGTTCAGGAACTGCCATCCCCCCTTAATGACGCGCCCGCTCTTATTCTACCATGACTGAAGCACCTCGAGCCCGTCCCCGTCTGCATCTCAAACAGTGACATGGAGCACCTGCTTCATGGTTGTACTGCACTTGAGTACCTTCGTCTTCAGGCAATAAATGGGTTGAGTATATTCCGCATCTCCTCCATGACTCTTCGGACTATTTATGTGTGTTGCTGGTTCGGCAGGAAGACATCACAAGATGTGTACCATGGTATGGTCATTGAGGACACACCTGCACTTAAGAGATTACTTGTACTATATCAAGTAGGTCCAACAAGAATCAATGTCATTTTTGCACCGAAATTGATAGTGCTAGGCTACTCGTCTGACAAATACTCTTAACTTGTTATTGGATCCACACCCGTTCAGGTAAAATAGCCGCCTTCTACCTCTCCTTCTACAAATTAACATTATTTCTAATTTTGAAGATGTTTGTTCTTCTGTCATTCAGAAAATGATTCCGACAAGCCTGACCGTGAAACTACGCACAGTGAAGGTCTTGGCATTAGAATCTATCGGCCCCAACCTGGAGCAAGTTGTCACTTTCCTGAGATGCTTTCCATGCCTGGAGAAGCTGTATATCGAGGTGATGTTCCTTTCCTGTTAAATGTTAACCATCAGGGAGTTCAATTTGTGACACCTTTTTCCAAGTTTACAATGACAATGTACTATGATTTTTGAAGGATTCTTTTGGAAGATTTTAGTAGATACATGTCTTCTTTTCCAAGTTTACAATGACAATTCTTGATCCATATGGTTACAATCCATATGCATTTCTCATTTGGATTCATCTGTACTAGTTTTCTTAGGGAACTTTTCATCCACTCCAACATCTTGTGAAGATCGAAGATGGCATGTTAACGCCCATGTTAATCATGTCAGGTCGAAGATGGAATTTTAGTGCATTTTACAAATCCTACAAACCAAATAGGCATGTAGTAGTGTTCAAAACTCCATCTAGGCACTAACACGTTTTCTTCTTTTGCAGATATGATTAGGCCCAGTGGTGGATAATGTGATACAACAATCACGTCGAATGCCTAGATCTGCATCTCTCAGAAATTACTTTTAACTCCTACTGAGGGACCTTATCGGAGATTAGACTCGCTAGGTTCTTTGTTGTCAGAGCAAGGCCACTGAAGGTAATGAGGTTTGCCCTACATTTATTTCGGAAAAATGAATGGTTTGTTGATCAGCGCCGGCGCCTGCAGCAGAATGGAATAGGCTCCAAAAATGCTGAATTTAATTTTGGAACTTCAGATGACAATGTAATCGGAACTCATCGTGTCAACCCCATAAATGACTTCTCAGTGGCTGACCACTTTGCAAAAGTTGTGAGGTTTCGAAACCAGACTTATAGAAGTGGTAATATTAGTTTGAGCCTCTCTGATATCCATATTCAGCGGATCAACACGAGCGTTTGCAGCTGATGAGCTGAATTTCATTTCTAATATCAGTTTGAACCTTGTAATCTTTGAATTGAGCCATATAACTCTGGAATTTGAACCTTGTAATATTTCGAGCCTTTGTGGTACAATCGTTCAAATGGCATCGTATGAGACTCATATATTGGTAGCACTATTTTGACCTTAATATGCAATGGTCTTAGATTTGATTTTATTAACCATTCTCGAATATGTTTACCTTGTCGATCTCAAATCACACGATCTGTATAGCTAACTCGACTGCGATTTTGGACATTATTGCACACAGTTGGTTTCTTCCATCGTGTGCCTGTAGAGCATAGAATTAATTACACACTCGAGTGTCCATCATCACCCTTCTGTGTAACTTTGACGTCATCACCCATGGGTAAACTTACGATCGAAGTCATTCCACACACTTCGTTTTTACAAAGCTTTTTGCCAATAACCGCCGACGATTTGTCCCTCTTCTAGCCGACCCGTGGCAAACCAAGCCGGGCGGGAAGCTTGCATGGTAAACTGCGCGATAGGGCAGGAACAGGATCACCGACGATACATTTGGCACCTCTTCAAGCCCACATGTGGTCAAACTGCGGTGCGGTGTTGTCAAGCGTGCACTGGAATCCTACGCTATGAACGTCGTGATTGGATGTGATAATTACAAGCAGGCTGGCCCCCATTTGTTACAGCGGCTATTTAACCCTTGTGTCTCTTCAACCTACCGATCGCGCCCCACCATTGCAATAAGCACACCCACCACGACAAATTCTTAGAGAGTATCCTGCGCGGCTCCAATGGCACTCCGAGCGGCTGCCGATGACAAGCAGCAGTTCACCATGCATGCCGTGGTGGACACCCACCGAAGGTTCACGGAGCTCTTGGTGGTGTACACCAACAACCCGGTCTGGGTGGAGCACTCCATCCGCATCATCGAGCTGTTGCTTGTCGACAAGAAGTACAAGGTGGTCGAGTTCAACCTCGAGCACACATGCGCTCGTGCCGGGTCTTGTCCCAAGGTCACTGTAGCCCAGATGTGTGTGCACCACCACATCCTCGTCTACCACTACTGCCTGGGCATAAGGCCTTGCGAGCGTTTCGCCAGGTTTGTCAACATCCCCCACTACATGTTTGCTACGGTTGACATCACCAACAATGTCAAGGTGCTCAACAATTTGGGCATCGCCTGCCAGAATCTTGTCGACATCCAGGGCCAATATATGATCTGGGGTCGCAAGGAGCATGGGAAAGACTCACTGGTTCACCTCACCGAGGCCATCATTGACCCCTACTACAGAGACATGAAGGATTCCTGCAACAACGACAAGCATGCCTGGCACTCAGCCAGGATGAAGAAACTCGACAAAGCTCATGTCGTGTATGCGTCCAAGGGGGCATACACGTGCTACGACATGTACAGGCGGATCGTTGACATGAGGAAGTGCCCCCTTCCCCAAAATAGCCTGGGATCCAGCTAGAAGCAGAGCAATGGCAAGTGTCATTGCAACAAGTAGTAGATGATTAGATCCTCGTTTCTCCTAGTTTAGTATGCATGTAATTGCTTACTTTGGTGTGTGAAAATGTTATCTATGTAGTCACTTGTGTAATTGTATGCTTAATTTGGTTATGCAATGCTGTCTTTTTAAGTATATATGTTGATGCTCTGTATACAGAGCAAATCACATCGCACACGTACTAAACAAGGGAACCCGTCGGTGATGATTTCATCAATCACTCACAATTGTATACCAACAATCGTTTGCTCACAACACACACGGCTTGTCAACAGGAATCGTCTGTGTTATCGGTCTTCCCACACATTTCTGATTACAGACTTGTTTGCCGCGTATCACACACATCTTGTTATATTGAACCGTTTCTATTCTCTTGTCTCAACACAAACAGTTCATCCGAGTGAACCGCATGTTGTATATCGCACACACCTTGATCTGGCTGACCATTTCTTTTGTGTTTCCTAATCATAAACAGTTCGTCCGAGTTAATCGTATGTTGTGTATCACACACGCCTTCATCTGCCTGCCCGTTTGTTTTATTCCTCCTCATTGCAAACAGTTAATATAACTGAACCATATGCCCTGCATTGCACAAGCAACTAAAATCTGAACCGTGTTTGATGCATCCGTCATCGCAAACATTTTGCACATTTTTGACGGTTTTCTTACACAACTGTTTGCGATTATTGCATCGCACACAGTTTCTCGAAGGGTCTCTGATCATAGTGTCGCGTTAGCAGCATCCTGTAGTAGTGTTAACATAATATGCATTGTTCATAGTTAAGACATAGCAGTATATGACATTGTCCTAGAGTTGGTAGTTTGAGCACACCACTAGATTACAGATCAAGAACACAAGCATACATGTAGTGCTAAATAAGATCACTTGCTATGTATAGTTTAATTTACATGGTATGAATAAGGAACTAGGTTGTACAACTAAAAACTAAAATTGAGAAGGAGAAACTTATGTTTATGAACTTCGTCATAATAAACTTTAAACAAGCAATTTGATGCAAATGACAAAAATAAACAGCAGTTGCAGTCATTGCTATCCAAATATACACAACAAAGTATCAAGGCTCAAGAAGGACAAACTTTCGTTAGTAATGAAGACCGGCTCTATAAAGCCTTGTTCCATGTGGATGGGGCGAGGGCAATTCATGAAGTTTACCATAGAGTCTTCTTCATAAGCATTGCCTTTATTCTACATTTTGTTAAGAGTAAATATAGATGTGATAATATAGGAACAAATGGAGTTATTTAAGCTAAGATGAAGAGTGATACTACATAATTGAAAGTGCTAGTTATCGATTAGAGTAGGGGTGAAAGGCAATTTTTATGGAAGTCTTCAAAACATGAGGTCTTTGAAGACAAGTTGTTAAAATGAACCTATATGATATGCAGCGGAAGATGAACTACACTAGACAAGCCATAGTCAAGTAAGTAGTAGAGTGAAAGTACAAAGACTAATAACAGCTAAGTAGTATGGATCAGAATGGATGACAGTATGAAGCCAAACAGGTAATAGTCATCACATAGTGAAGTCAGTCAGATCAGGCAAGAAAGTAATGACTTCACGAAGACGAACTGAAATGTAAAGGAAGTAGGGGATAAAACCAGTAGCTTGGTGAAGACAAGGATTTGGTAGACTAGTTCGAGTTGCTGTGACAACTGTATGTATGGTTAGGGAGGCTGAGATTGATCTCATAAGACTGTGTCTTCACCTTATTCCCCTTGAGCTAAGGACAATTAGTCCTCACCCAATCACTCAGGTAAGTCTTGAAGGTAGAATTCGAAACCTTCACAGACTCTGTTCACCGGCGATCCATTATGACTCTTAGACGCTCAGAATGCGACGCCTAACCGGTTGGAGGATGCACAATCCTCAAGTGTAATAAGTCTTCAGGTCACGCGACAAAAAGACTTTAGTGATGCCTAACACTCTTTGGCTCTGGGTGTTTTGGGTTTTGTCCTCGCAAGGATCTCCCTCTCTCAAAGGCTTCAGAGGTGGGTTGCTCTCAAACCACAAAAATCGTGCACTAACTCTGAGCAGTCACCAGATTATGGTGTAGGGGGTGGGCTATTTATAGCCAGGAGGCAACCCGACCTGATATGTCCAAAATGACCCTGGGTCACTAAGGAACTGACACGTGTCCAACGGTAGGATTTCAAACACACGTGGCAGCTTGGCTTGGGCTACAAGCACAGCCGACTCATCCAACTTTGGATAATATTTTCTCTCATTGTCTTAGCTCGAAGACATAGGATTTTGGTTGAGCAGCACTTTAGTCATCTGACTCTATTCACTTGGACCCCCCTTAACAGTACGGTGGTTCCTATGACTCAATAAAGAAGAAAAAGGAAATTACGAAACAACTATGTCTTCGTACTCCATAGTCTTCAAGTGAATGTGTTCACATGTCATAATCTTCATCGTGAATGTCTTCACGAACCACCATTGTCTTCAATGTCTTCATATATTTTTAGGGGTCATCTCTGGTAGGTAAACCAAATCAATGAGGGACTACTATCTGTGTTATCCTGCAATTCTCACAAACAGGTTAGTCCTTCAACCAAGTTTGCCGTCAATACTCCAAAACCAACTAGGGGTGGCACTAGATGCACTTACAATCTCCCCCTTTTTGGTGATTGATGACAAACTGGTTGAAGTTTTCAATGGGGATAAATGTATGTGAGAGTTAAAGATCATAGGCATTGTCTTCATGTGTTGAATAAAGGCTCCCCTGAAGATGTGCATATACATAGTTTGCTTTTGAATGCAAATGCACATGGCAGGTTTTACTTGTGGAGATCCTCTTCACCACACGAAGACAATTCATCATGCATACATAATGACATGAAGATAATGAAATGCATAATGAGAAATGGGTGTATGCAGAATGAATTTATGCGGAATTTATCATCACATCACAAAGTAACAGCAAAGGTAGCACACGACCATCAAGTTTAAGTGTTACAACTCAAGAGCCAAATAGTTTCAAAACGAGAGTTGTAAGAACTTAGTAAAAATAGGCAACCACCCCATGTGGACCCGCTTGAAGACTATCAACTCATATGCTTCTCCCCCTTTTGTCAGTAAGGACCAAAAAGGTTTGAAGACATAGAGTGTCTAATCATTCTCATGAGATGAAGATGTTGGATCAGCAGAGTCGATGTTGGTGTTGGGTGGTGCAGACGGGCCTGGTGCAACATCATTGTGCAGTGAAGCCATCACTGGTGAGGTGGCGTCATCTTCTTCATCAATGACTCTCGCAACAACAGTTGCAGCCGAAGATGAATACTCAGAATCTTCAATGGAAGGGGTCAGATGCCAACTAGCAGATTGTGGAGGCCTAGAGTCAAACTTGAATCGCTCTTTGAAGCCATCTTCACGAAGATCATCCACAGAACAGAGTAGTGTGAGGCTCTTCCAGGACCGCTGACAGGCTTCATGCGCAACAAATTAATTCTTGGTGGTCAGATTTCGAATGCGATTGACATCAACAAGAATACTAGGATCAATAGAAGTTTGCTGGGAAAAATATCCGATGCACAAGCTACCATAGTAAATCAAATGGCCGCTAAACCAATCTCATTAGAGAAAAGTGATAAAGATCTTAAAATTATTCGTGTTTCTTCTATAGATTCCTTGTTTAGTAAAATTAAAATTGATGAAAACGGGACTGGAGAAGAGTCAACTTTAGCTAGAAGGCGTCCCGATAATTCGGAGGGTGAAAATCTTGTTGAGAAAATTGATAAAAGTGGGTTTGAAGAGGTCAAGACTTTAACTAGTGATGTGCCCACTCATTTGGATTACAAAGACTTTAATTATAATAGTTGCTCTTTGATTGATTGTATTTCTTTGTTAAAATCCATGATAAATTCGCCCTATGCTTATGAACAAAATAAACCTTTTACTAAACATATTGCCGACGCTATAATGAAAGCTTTAGAAGAAAAGTTGGAATTAGAAGTTTCAATTGTTAGAAAATTACATGATGAATGGGAACCTAATATCAAAGTCAAGATTAAAAATTATGAGTGTTTTGCTTTATGTGACTTGGGTGATAGTGTTTCTACAATTCCGTAATCTCTATGTGATGTGCTTGGTCTCACCGATATTGAAGAATGTTCTTTAAATTTGCACTTGGCGGATTCTACTATTAAAAAGCCTATGGGAAGAATTAATGACGTTCTTATTCTCGCAAATAGGAATTTTTTGGCCATAGATTTTATTGTTCTTGATATTGATTGCAATCCGTCTTGTCCAATTATTCTTGGTAGACCGTTTTTACGCACTATCGATGCCGTGATTGATATGAAAGAAGGCAATATTAAATTTCAGTTTCCACTAAGGAAGGAAATGGAACACTTCCCTAGAACAAGAATTAGGCCACCATATGAATCAATCATTACGGCATCTTATGGATCTTGAAACAAAGATGACAAAACTTAGATCCTTGCTTTATGCCTAGCTAAGGGCATGAAACAATAACAGTTGTTGGGAGGCAACCCAATGAATAAAATTTATTTTAGTTTTTTTTCTTTTTCTTGTTGAGTGTTTGCACAATTATTCTACTGTTATGATTGTGTTTTTTGTGTTTTAATTAGTGTTTGTGCCAAGTAAAGCCTTTAGGGTCTTCTTGGGTGACAGTTGTTTGATCTTGCTGAAAAACAGAAACTTTTGCACTCACGAAAATAAGTTTCATAAATCACAGAAACGTGCTTTTGCTCCGATTCTTTTTGAATAAGATTAATATACAAATTTCTCAGGCCGTTCGAGTTTTTCAGAATTTTTGTAGTTTCAGAAGTATTCGAAATATTCAAATTGCTACAGACTGCTCTATTTTTTAACAGATTCTGTTTTCTTTGTGTTGTGTGCTTGTTTTTATGATTCTATGGTTTTCTTTGAAGAGTTTTTTCCATAGAAAAGTTGGAATACAGTAGATATAATGCGAAAATAAAATATGAATTGGTTTGCTACAATACTTATAGTAGTGATTTGTTTTCTTATACTAACGGATCTCACGAAGGTTTTGTTAGTTTTGTGTGATTGAAGTTTTCAAGTTTTGGGTGATGTTATGATGTATGAAGGAATAAGGAGTAAGAAGAGCCTAAGATTGGGGATGCCCATGGCATCCCAAGCTTTACCCAAAGACAAGCAAGCAACTAAGCTTGGCGATGCCACTCTTTCTTCTAACGATCATCAGTATTTTACTCAAAGCTATATTTTTATTCGTCACGTACTATGAGTTTTGCTTGGTGCGTCTTGTATGATATGAGTCTTTTCTTGTTTTGCTTTGTGTTTTAAGTCTTGAATCCTTGCCGAACACACCTATTTGAGAGAGCCAAAATTATGCCATGACTTGTTAGAATTGCTCTCTATGCTTCACTTTAATTTTTATGAGTTATGGAAGTGCTCTAGTGCTTCACTTACATCTTTTTGCGCATGGTGTGTTTTAGTATTTTTGAATAAATGCTATCATGCTTCACTTAGATTTATTTGGGAGTTATTAAATGTTTTAAGAAATTCTCTTTTGCTTCACTTAAATTATTTTGAGCAAAAGAAATATTATGCTCATGATCTTCACTTATATTTGTTTGAGATTATCAAAAGAAACACATGGAAATTAGTCCCAAAGTGATACATATCCAAGAAGGATATAATACAAACTTTCATGAAGATCATTGGAAAAAATAAACTTCATTCCCTGTAATAGTTTTGAGATATGATGATGTGATATGTGAGTCATGTTGATGAGTAATTATGCTTTAGTAAGAATATTGGTGTTAAGGTTTGTGATTCCCTATGCATGCACGAAATTCAATAGTCATGAAATGAAATTACATCCTACTTGTGATGCATTATTAAGTGTTAATTATGCTTAATGCTTGCTTATGAGATTATTCATTTCTTGGTTGGTCGATTCCCAATCTTTTGCTAGCCTTCATTTTGTACTAAGTATGATCACTACTTGTGCATCCAAAATCCTTTAAACCAGCTTTGCCACATGTGTCCACCATATCTACCTATATGCGGTATTCTTTTGCCATTCTAAGCAAATTTGTATGTGCCATATCTAATTTTCAAAATAAATTTCTCTTTTGTGTGCTCATACCGCTCGCGAGGCGGTGAGGGGTGGCCAATATTTTCCATGCTAGATGTGTTATTCTCACGATGAGTGTTTATTCACTTGTCATTGCACGAGAGTAAGGCAAAGGTATTAGGGATGCCCAATCCCGAAATGAAAAATAAATTTACTTTATGTTGTCAAATAATAAATTCCTTGGAAAATGTTGGTATGGTGGGCAACCGTGGATACAGCTAGCCATGGAAAGTGAAAGTATGCTTGAAAAAGGAATAAACTTTATTTTCTGTTTGGGAACCGCCTATGATATATCTAGCATGAAAAGTGTTGGGAGCTCTAAGTCATTTTTGTTGGTGGGAAAAGTATGCCTCTCAAAATGTTTTTATCTCTATGTTTTTTGCTTTGAGCTCTGGCACCTCTACAAATCCCTACTTCCCTCCGCGAAGGGCCTTTCTTTTACTTTACGCAATTTTTATTTTTAATTTGAGTCTCCATCTTCTCTTATAAAGCACCAAGTAGGAGGCACTATGATCGTACTTGAGCATTGGGTGTAGCTAATATGCGAGTGTGTTTCATGAATGGATCAATGATTGAGCATGATGGGCTAGGGATAACTTATTTTAGCGTTGATATTTTGAAAGACATGGTTGCTTGTTGGTATGCTTGAGTATTTAAGTCGAATGTAAAAACTAAACTATTTCTTTGAACCATATAAAAGTCAAAATGTCCATGCTATAAAGAAAAGAATATGAGATGACATGTTAGGCAGCATTCCACATCAAAAATTCTGTTTTTATCATTTACCTACTCGAGGACGAGCAGGAATTAAGCCTCGGGATGCTGATACGTCTCCAACATATCTATAAGTTTTGATTGTTCCATGTTGTTATATTATCATTCTTGGATGTTTTATAAGCATTTTATAGTCATTTTATATCATTTTTTGGTACTAACCTATTGACATAGTGCCAAGTGCGAGATGTTGTTTTTGCATGTTTTTTACGTCGTAGGAGATCAATACCAAACGGAGTCCAAACGCAGAGAAACTTATTGTGGATTTTTTATGGACCAGAAGACATCCATTGGGCTGGAGAAGCGCCTGGGGGGGTGCTTCGAGGGGAGCACAACCCACCATGGTGCACCTGGAGGCCCAGACGCGCCCTGGTGGGTTGGGCCCACCTTGGGTGCCCCCAAACCACCTCTTTGATCTATAAATACCCCAATAGTCCAGAAACCCTAGGGGAGCCGACGGAAATCAATTCCAGCCGCCACAGAGTCCAGAACCACCAGATCAAATCTAGACACCATCGTGGAGGGGTGCATCATGTTCATTGGTGCCTCTCCGATCATGCGTGAGTAGTTTTTTGTAGACCTACGGGGCCATAGTTAGTAGCTAGATGGCTTCCTCTCTCTCTCTTTTGATTCTCAATACAATGGTCTCTTGGAGATCCATATGATGTAACTCTTGTTGTGGTGTGTTTGTTGGGATCCGATGAACTTTGAGTTTATGATTAGATCTATCTTTTTATCCATGAAAGTTATTTGAGTCTTCTTTGATCTATATATGCATGATTGCTTATAGTCTCGTATTTCTTCTCTGATATTTGGGTTTTGTTTGGACAACTTGATCTATATATCTTGCAATTGGAAGATGTGTTTTGTGATGGGTTCGATCTTATGGTGCTTGATCCCAGTGACAGAAGGGGAACCGACATGTATGTATTGTTGCCATTAAGGATAACAAGATGGGGTCTATTTCTACATAAATAGACCTTGTCTACATCATGTCATCGTTCTTATTGCATTACTTTGTTTCTCCATGAACTTAATACACTAGATGCACGCTGGATAGCGGTCGATGTGTGGAGTAATACTAGTAGATGCAGGCAGGAGCCGGTCTACTAATCTTGGATGTGATGCCTATATAATGATCATTGCCTGGATATCGTGATGATTATTTGAAGCTCTATCAATTTCCCAACAGTAATTTGTTCACCCACTCTTTCCTATTTTTCTCAAGAGAAGCCACTAGTGAAATCTACGGCCCTCGGGTCTCTTATTTAATATATTTGCCTTTGCGATCTATTTTCCTTTTCTTAACCAAAAACTCAAAAATACCTTGCTGAATTTTATTTGCTTTTATTTGCATCTATCAATATACTACAATTTTTATGACGTCCACGTGCCAATTTCTGGCACCGTTACCTGGAAGGGATTGACAACCCCTTTAACACATCGGGTTGCGAGTATTTGTTATTTGTGTGCAGGTGATGTTTACGTAGTTTTTGTTGGTTCTCCTACTGGTTTGATAACCTTGGTCTCATCACTAAGGGAAATACCTACCATCGCTATGCTGCATCATCCCTTCCTCTTTGGGGAAATACCAACGTAGTTCAAGCAGGCATCACAGCATCAGAGGTGTCATGGTGCTTCCTCTTCCTAGCTTTAGCCTCAGCTTGCCTTGTCTTTTTATATTCTGAAGCTGCTAATGGGACCTTTGGTTTCGAGCCGGTCATACTGGCAGGGAAGACTATGCTTGGTCATTCCTGCCTTACAACTTCGGGTTCATCTTCAAGAGACTTCTTCTTTTTCTTGGCAGCAAGCTTGGGGTTAATGCCTGGATGCCCAAGTGCCTTTCTCTTCACGGCTTCATTGTGAGCCTGAATGTATTTCTGAGCATAATACTTCATGCACTCATGAGAGCCTTGGCTTCCTCGCGCTTCTTCATGAATTGAGCTTTGAGGTCAATCGTCATTTGCTTGAACGTGTGTACATCAGCAACACTAAGCTTGGCCATGTGCTTCTTGAACCGGGCCTTCTCATAGTCACTCTTGTTCTTCAGCTCAACAATTTTCTGAGCAATATCAAGCTGGTTGGCTATGGCTCCTTGAAATGTGATGTTGATGTCCACGGGCAACTACATATCATCAATGGTGAGGGAGGGATCCTCAAACCATTCATCAATGAAGTTATTGAGAATATCAGCATCAAACAGAGGCAAATCACTGAAAATTTTAGCCTGCTATTTGCTCTTGATGACCATTTCGAGAGCATCATTAGCAAGATCTTCATCACTTGACAGATCTATAGTATTCTCTTCATTTCGAAGAATGCTTGTTGGTGTGAGGTCCTGCCCATAAATCTTCTAGGGCTTCTTTGCCTTCTTAGAGATGCGAGATTGATCTTCAGACTGCACACTGGATTCATGAGGTGCAAATTTCAATGGCTTCACAGTAGAAGCTTTTGGAGGAACGGAGGGCTTGGAAGCTTTTGTTTTCTTCTTCTTCTGCTTCGGGGGCTCAGGAGCATCCGCAGAGTCCGCTTCTTCCACAGATTGATCAGCTATGGCCCTTTGTGCTTCAATATGGGAGAGAAGCCCATCAAAGCCATTGAAGGGGCCAATGACATTCGGATTGGCTTCACGAGTGCCATCAGGCCTTGGAGCAGATGGACCTGGGTTGAAGTTGAGTCCGAATAACAAGCACTTCAGAGGGATCTGCCCTAGCATTGCATCTTGGCTGGCACGATTCAAAGAATATTTTAGCCTTCTCCAATACAGGGTGAAAGAGGTCCATAAGACCACTGTAACTACGTTTTTAACTCCCTAGCCTAGTCACAGCTCCCTCTTTTTGATGTGTTTACTGGTGCAATGCTTCCCTCCACCACCCCTCCCTTCTATGAGGGGTGAAAGAGGGACACCACCTTGTAACATAATGTAACCCTTGTAACTCTTTATACACACACACACGCACACACACACACACATAAATACACAGAGAGTAGGAGCCTCTCCTACTGTCTTTCCATCAAAAAAAGTTGAGTCTGAATGCTTTCTTGTTCTTAGCAGCAAACTCCTTTGCAAACATATTGTTTCACTTGAACAGATCATCATCACGACACCATCGAAGAGATGATGGGTCGGCATCATCAGGCTGAGGTCCTCTGACCATGCAAGGATAGAAACCTTTAGCAGTGGCTTCAGGCTTCGTTTGAGGTTGCAGTTTCTTATAGAGAATGTCACCCCACGGGCGCTTTATTGCATTTTTCTTAGCATATTCAGGAGTTATGAAGTGATACTCGAACCATTGCTCTGCCCAATATTTTCAGATCCATTGGATTCTGGACTTGCGCCGTGTTAAAGTTTCTTTTGGATCAGACTTGTATAGTTAAAAAAATCTGGGGGCAGACCCAAAGCAGTATTGCCACGGCATTGCCTGCCAGCTTTCCTTGCAGATTTGTCAGTTGCCTTTGGATTCAGACTGAAAGGCTTCACAACAGAGATTGGCTTCAGACGACTGGTCAGGCAAGAACTAGCTACAAGAGATTCAATATGATGCTGTAAGAATTTTGCAAATGAATGCAGACTATGAGAACCAAGGGATTCTCCCACAGACATGTACCTATGACAGCATTAGAGATTTGAGGGAAGGGGATGAGGTCATATGCATTCTCAAGAGATTTTGAAGATAAATCAGTTTGAAGACATTAACCTCATAGTGCAAAGACATTCACTTATTTGAAGTGAGTCGGTTCTAGATTTGTATGAATCCATGAATAAGTACAAGTGAGGAATCTAACTAGTTGTGTTGCATTAGTGAATAACTTGCATGCTATGAGATGTAGAAACAGAAAGAAGTAGGTTTGGAAGAGTAGAAACCACTTTCGGAAGATGTTGATAGACATAACGGATCAAACAGACGGTAAAAAGTGAGTTCTATTTACCGCTCGAAGAACTGCTAGATGAGGCGAAGAGGATGTGCCGAGCAGTCCAATCTCCCGCGCCCTAACTTGGCTACGGAAGACACCTACGGTGGCGGCGAAGAAGACGAGGTTCGCGGCTGGAGAGAAGACGACGTCGAAGAGGTCATGTGAGCTAAGCGCTTCATCTTCGGCATCGACTGAGGCTAGCGGTAGCGCTAGGGTTTCAGCGAGATCGAGACGGCGAGGTGGGAGAAGAGATAATGACCACGCAGGGTGGAGTATTTATAAGATGAAGGGGTTTCGCAGTGCAATTACACAGGTGCCCCTGGCGGTTCACATCGGGTGGACACATGGCATGCATGCAACTCATTGAGAGTTGAGCCATGTTCCCACGCACGCCTGGTTTGTCGTGTGGTCGTTATGGCTTCTCCTGTATTCAGGAGAAAAGGATAAGTGCATTAAAAGGATTTTAAATGTGTGCCTCTGTATCTTCAGCTGACAAGTACACAGTGAAGACATTCGACACGTGTCAATAGAATGCATATGAAGAGACATAAAGAATTTGAGGGATAAGCACAGAAGAGGTTAGGGTCCGATCACATTCACTTAGTTCGAAAAAATAGCAACTTTGAGGACATAGCTATAAGTGAATGTCGCAGAGGACAGAACACACACACACACACACACACACACACACATATATATATATATATATATATATATATATATATATATCATTGAAAACCAAATCAACATTGCGAGGATAAACTTAGAAGTCAAATAAATGTTGAAGACAAACCAAATATGAAGATAATGCAATCATGACGCCAAATGAAAAACTTCAAGAAAGTTTGGTGGTGGCGTTACCCACCGTATAGGAAGTGTTTGGTAGCTGTGTTGCTCTTGAACGAGTGAGTTGACCAGGTGCATTGATACCGTCAATTATCTTCTCAATATGTACTTCATTTGCAACACGAGGATGTACTGGATGAAGATTTTGCCCTTGTTTATTATTGTCTTCATCTTCAGCATTGGCTTCAGGCTGAGCATTGTCTTCATGCTGATTTGGTGCGCAAATGATGATTTCCTCTTCAGCCTGTTCCTCGGTGGGTATGATTTCTCCAGTACCCATTAACTTGATAGATTCACTTGGTGTAGCTTCATCTAGCACATTTGGCAGGTGCTCTCTTTGCGAGCCATTAGTCTCATCGAGCCCACATCCATAGTTTCAACCATTGTATAATGAAAGAGGTTGAAGACTCTTTTTCATAACCAAGCATAAAACCTTCATGTGCTTTCCGTGCAAATTTTGAAGTGTGATGTGGATCCTTGATCCAGCACCTAGCACCAAAGACCTTCAAATAACTGAAATTTGGCTTCTTACCAGTCAGGAGCTCATAGGATGTCTTCTTGAAGAACTTATGAAGTTAAACTCTATTGATGATGTGGCTGTCGGTGTTAAAACTGGCAGATCTCGGGTAGGGGGGGGGGGCAAGCTGTATGTCTGAGGATCAATAGTAACAATGGAGAAGGGACACAATGTTTACCCAGGTTCGGGCCCTCTTAATGGAGGTAAAACCCTACTCCTACTTGATTATATTCGAGGGTATAGGGGTTACAAGAATTGATCGACCACGAGATTGGTTGGGCTAACCCTAGATAGCTAGCCTAGCAATGTTATGATCCTGCCTCCGTTCTACCCTCTGATTTATATAGACACCGGAGGGGCTTAGGGTTTGTACAAAGTCGGTTTTACGGAAAGGAATAATATATCCGAACACATATACTTGCCATCCACACATGCGAGAGTCCCCACCGGATACAGGAGAGGATCTTCGGTCTTGTATCTTGACGACCCATCAGTCCGGCCCACATCAGTAGACCGGACGCCCGAGAACCCCCTAATCTAGGACTCCCACATTAGCCCCTGAACCAGTCTTCAATGTTGATATGTTCAACGCTTAGATTGTCTTCGGCATTGCAAGGTGGGTTCCTCAAAGAATACACATCGGCTTTCCTCTGTAAAAGAAATTGTATCCGGCTTTTCACAATAAACACAACCCTTAGCCGCGAAGGCAGTATAGATAAAAAAGAGGAACATTGTATTTTACTGACAACTTTTTGCAGCGAAGCATTCGACTTGACCTCTTGGCATTTCGAACCATTTTCACACCCTGTGTTCTGTGTTTCAAGGCCAGACCTCATTGACACGTCTAGTCAAAAACAGAGATCGTGCCCACTTAGTATGGGATTGCATATCAATGATATCTGGGTAATCCAACCGACCACGGCGCATACCCACATCGGGAACAGGCAAGGGTTTAAGGCTAGGGAGGCGGGTGCTTGGCATTCATGGCTTATATAAACAAGGTAAGATTTATCTTTTCCATCCACGCCTTCTTCCTTCCTCTGCCTCCCCATCTCCGAGCTCCAGCGCCTGAGCTGTCACATCCCTAGATCTGGTATGACTTAGACTAGCCAGTCATGTGAGCATCATGTTTAACCTTCATGGAAATTTGAAACGGGGATGTTCCAAACCCTAGCACCAAATGAATTCAACTAGGTTTAAATAAAAATATTTTCAATGAACCTAAAATGCCCTTCTAAAATGTTCATCATCTTTGCCTTGGTCTAGAACCTCTGACAAAAATGGTGCACAATTTTCTAGGACATCATAAGGTCACTGGATTAAATCATACCGTATTTGCATTTGGGCATTTAAATGCTATAAAATATTTAATTGTCCAAATAATCATAAACTGAAATGTTTACTGTTGGATATATTTCAAATAGTGGGCATGAGCAGTTTCATGATTTTTGAAAGTGCCTAGCTATTTTTAATAAAGCCCTGAAGTTATAGAAAATAGAAAACTGAAATAAAAAAAGGAAAAGAAACTCACTTGGTCCACTTACCTGGCGCCCACCAAGCGGCCCAACACTGTAGCTGGCCGGCCCAGCACACCAGGGGCTCCCTGTCGTCTTCCACCTCCTGCCAGTGGGCAGGAGGGCGTGTGCCTCCAGCGCGCACGCACGCGCCTCGCCACCTCCTGCTTACCTACTTGCCCTGGCCATCTGTGCACACGCCGCGCCACCCCCTGGAACTCTCTCACTCTCTCCCGACCCCTTCCCCCCTCCTCTACTCCCTCTCCCGAGCAAACCCGAGCGCCGCTGTCACCGCCGCTCGTCGTTGCCGTGCCCATAGTCATCCCTGAGCCTCTCCGAGGCGCCCCCGAGCCCCGCCGTGCCGCCCTCATCCTCTTCGTCGTCTCACGCAACCGTAGAGCCCCTTCGCCGCTTGTTTGGTCGTCGAATGACGAAACCTGAGCCCTCCGCCGTGTTTGGCCTCGCCAGCGTTGAGTCACTGGCGGGTTTGACCCCGCTGACCAGGGGTTTGACCTCTCCTGGGTCGCTGACAAGTGGTCCCTGGCCCCTAATAGTTCTAGTTTAGTTTTTAACTAGGGTTAATTAACTCCACTAACACTTTTAGTTAGTATTACATTAGTGTTAATTAACTTAGGTTAGTTAGTTAGACACTGACATGCGGGACCCACTAGTTAGGTTTGACCTGGACCGGGTCTATTGACCTGCTGAGGTCAGCATGACACAATGCTGACGCAGTAATAGGCTTTTCTGGATTTATTCTTATTCAAGAAATTCCAGAAAATAGCTAAAACTGCTAAAAATCATATAAATTCAACCATAACTCCAAATGAGATAAGTTATATATGAAAAATTATCAAAAAATCCAATCTATCCATCTGTACCATTTTCATGCATGTTAGAACAAGTTATGACTACTGTTTAGGACAAATAATTGAATGACATTTAAGAAATCACATATGGAGTTTGAGCTTGAACCTAGGATTCAAACCAACTCCATTCAGTCTGTTGCTAGTTGCATTAGCTCAAATCACAACATATTGCCATGTCATGATCATGCATCATATATATTGTTGCATTGCATTGATTGTGTTCTTCCTTGTTTGTCGGTATTTGCCCCCTCTCAGTAGACGTGGTCCCTGACGATGAGTTCGATGACACCGATGAAGAGCTATACTATCTTCAGAAGTGCCACGCAAGCAACACCCCCTTGTTCATTCCGATACAATCCCACTCTCTCGCTCCTGCTCTCTTTTATTGCATTAGGACAACAATGACTCATCTGTTACATGATGCGGTAGTTGAACCCCTTTCCTCTACATGACCTGTCATTGCAACAGTAAATAGATGAAACCCACTAGCATGAGAAGGAGTTGTTTGAGCTCTGATGTGCCTACTCATTCCAGCTTGTTTTCCATGCCTGCTATTGCTTAGAGTTGTGTTAGGCCTGATTCATCTGGGATGAATTGGAAAGTTGTGACATGCCCTACTGTGTGTGAGCTAAGTGTGTGAACACCATTTGGTAAAGGTAGCGGTGAGAGGCCATGTAGGAGTACATGGTGGGTTGTCTCATTGAAGCCGTCCTCAGGAACTGAGTTCTGTGTTTGTGATCCATGAACAACTACTACCACTCATTGGGATCCTTAATTGACCCTCTCGACTTATTAACCGCCCTAGTCCTCTGTCCGGGAGTTGCAAGTAGTTTCTGGTGTTTGTAGTTTGCTGGAGGCCGTGCGCAGCGCTGACTCAAGGGGTGGGCTGTGATGCAGTAGGCATGTGGCACGGTGTACCGGGCGCCCGTTTGGTGTCTCGGGAACCCTGCTCACATCATTCGGGGTCGTATGTCGAAACTTCGGCCGGACTCCCTGCGGCTGGAACCTGAATAGGCGATAAACCTGGATTAGGGATTTGTGTGGCTAGTCAGGTCATGGCCGACACCCTCGCCAGGCTTCCAGTTGAAGGTTGCCGAGATACATGACGTGTACATGGCGGTAAGTGGCGAGAGCGTGCGTGAATAAGTACACCCTTGCAGGGTTATAAATGATCTATTCGAATAGCCGCGTCCACAGTAAAGGACCTCTGGGTTACCTATACAGTTCATAGACAAGTGAAAGTGGATACTCTAAAATATGCAAGATAAGCACGAGTGCTATGGATGGCCTTCTCGTATGGAGACGGGAGCGGATCTACAATGGTGTATTGATATGGTGAATATGTGGACTCGTGTGCGCCACCTCAAAAGAGTTACTTGCAGTCATAGTTCAAGATAGCCATCGAGTTAAAGCTGGCTTGCTACAGTTAAACCCCACCACCCCTTTTGTTGATACTGATGCATGTGTAGATAGTTCTGATGTAAGTCTTGCTGGGTACATTTGTACTCACATTTGCTTAATTTATGTTTTGCAGAGAGACTCAAGTCTCGCTAGTAGTTCTGCGTGGACTCCGACGTTTATCTTGTTATCTCAGCTACAATCTTATGCCCTCGGCAGGATCTTGCAGATAGTCAGGCTTCTCAGCCCTTTTCATTTGTAGTTGTTTGTACCCAGACATGTTAAGCTTCCGCTTGTGCTTTTGGCTTGTATGCTCTGAATGTTGGGTCATGATACCCATGATTGTAATACTTGGCTCCTCGGATCCTATTGAATAAATACTTTGATTTGTAGAGTCATGGTGTGATGCCATGTTGTATTTGCACATATTGAGCATATTGTGTGTATGATTATTGAAATGCTTGGTATGTGTGGGATCTGACAACCTAGTTGTTTATTCTTGGTAGCCTCTCTTACCGGGAAATGTCTCCCAGTGCTTCCACTGAGCCATGGTAGCTTGCTACTGCTCCGGAACACTTAGGCTGGCCGACATGTGTCCTACTTCGTTCCTGTGTCTGTCCCTTCAGGGAAATGTCACACGTTGTTCCTTTAAGTCCTTGTAGCTTGCTACGACTTGGGTTCATACGTTCGTTGCTGAGTCATGTATGCCTGTCCCTATAAGTTAGCGCCATCTTTGCTTTATGACTAATCATGTCGGCCCGGGTTGTTTGTTATATGGATGCTAGCGGCACTATCATATACGTGAGCCAAAAGGCGCAAATGGTCCCGGGATAAGTAAGGTGGCACCCATGGGAATACCGTAAGTGAGGTAGCAAAGTAATATGGTGTGTTACATGCTAGATCGGTGTGACTTAGGATCGGGGTCCTGACAGCTTTGGTATCAGAGCCTGACTGCCTGTAGGATTACCAAGCCAAACTGGTCGAAGTTGTGTCTAGAAATGCTTTAGTTATATGTAGGGGAATTGATTGTGGGATGGAACGTAAGGCTGTTTTTACTCCTTTACCTTATGCCCTTCTGAGTCGAGTCATCTTATCTTTCCAATGGGGCTAAGGAACTAGGCTTTCTCTTCTTTCTATCAGGATCACGTGTTACTAATCCGTAGAATTATAGGATTGATGGATTCAAGCCTCAGGTCAGTTCCTACTACTTCCGTATGTTAACTCTTGATCTTGAAACCTTGATATTGTGCTTCTGAGTGGTTATGCTACCATTTTCGGAACATGTCTCAAATTCTTTTGAGCATTTACAGACGTTATGTTGTCCGAGTCATCCCAGGTTTCTAAATAGTGTGATGCATTTGCAAATCTCTTCTTCCCGTTCCCGATGTTCCTTTGGGCCAGTTTAACCACACTAACCAGTGTGCTGAGGTACTTCATTGCCTTGGTATATATGTTGGAGCTATTATTATGACCCTAGGTGTTTTATGAAACCATCTAGTAATCTAGCCATGTTTTGTGTTCCTAGTGTGATGATTCTGGCCATCATTCTCGAGAGCATCCCGTGATGCCATTTAGTTAGTAGGCATTCTATTCCTGGGTTTTTGAACCCGAGATTCACCCTATTTACTTCATGTTGATAGTGTTGCTAGTTCGTCTAGGTTATTAGTAACCTTTGTGATAGTCCTCTAGGTCCGTGGTGTTTCCTTCTTCCAAAACCATGAACTGCTTATGGCAGAAGTTCCTCGCTGAACCGAAAGATCACAATTGGAGTGCTCTGACAAGTTCTCCATTATATATTGTGACTCTGCTGGTCCTACCTTTCTGCATGGGTTATCCGGAAGAAATGTTGAGCTTTGCTCGAGATACTAATCTATGCATCCACAACTCAGAAAATCATATGTTCTTTTGAGTTGTCCCTCCTTAGTTGTATTCTGACCTCCGTCTATCAGTTGATAGTCAGGGGTAGTGGCGCATTCATGTTCATCGATGCCTTTAACTCTTGTGGTCCGCGAAGCCATTCTATTCTGGAATGACTAGGAGAAACAAAACTCCAGTACCTTGTCCATTTCCAGGATTGGGTCAAAGCAGTCGTACTCCACAGATCAAATTGCTAATCTAGCTTTTATTATATTCTACCTTGGAGTATTACCATGTGACAGCTTGGTTTTGGCCCTCTTTTATTTGCCTGGTTTTTAGTTGAGTTGGTTTTGAATTTGGAGTTTTGGAATCATTTCCTTTGGACTTAACTACTTGGGTACCCCTTGATTTTCACCCAAGTGCTCCCTCTCCTCCTCAAAACCATCATTTCACCTCTGGTTCAACCGAAAATATGACTTGGAATATTTTTCTTAAAAGAAAAATATTCACTTTTCCCTCCAAAACCCTAGTTGGCCCTTTGTGCTCCAAAGCAACCCTATTTTTCCTTGCCCCAAAAATCTTGAGAAAAATCCCAATTATGCTTTGGACCCTAGGGCACCTTTGTGAGCAAAAATATTTCACCACAACTGGGCAGAAATGGTAGTTTCTACAACAACTACCTTTTTACTAGCTCCATTGCAGCTGGTTTTTCTTGTGCCTATTTACCTTAGTAAGTGTAAGTAAAACCCCAAAGCTCAGCCCTTAGCTCCCAGTAGTTTGACCATAGTAACTCTCCAAAGTTACTGTCCAGAAACTTACCAGCAGTACAAATTTATTTCTACTTCACCTAGATCCTAGCCAAACCATGGGAACACCTCAGTTTACTAAGGACTACATGCCTTGGTTAGTGCCTGATGTCACGATCTATGCGGTGGCCGCGTTCGTCCGAGCGTGCTGCCATGCAATACGCGCACTCTGCGTGGCGCCGAGCACTCTGTTGAGCGCGTGCTCGCTGCCCAGCCGGCCCAGGCATGCCACCCCTCGCCACCATCCTCATCTCCACCCCCTTAACTCCCCCTGGCACTCACCGACACCGGAGCTCACCGCAGCGAGCACGGGCACGGTTCGGCCAACGGCACAGTGCGCGGCGCACTGTGCTTGTCGTGTTCCTCCTCACTCTTGTGCTCATCCGCGCCCGCGCACAGTTCCTGCATGACCTCCGTCGTCTTCCCCCTCTCTCTCTGGCACCGTTCATCTCCGGGCGCCGTGGACAGGTGTCCTCCGGCGGAGCCCGAACCCTCCTCACCGCCCGTCTATAAAAGCCGCCACCCCCAGCCTCTTGGAGCACCCATAGCCACTCCCACATCCTCCTCGAGCCAGTAGAAGCCACAACCCGACCAGGCAGGCCGTGGGCTGCCGTCCCGAAGGCCAAGCTCGTAGGCAATCCCCTCCGGATCGTCCCCGCAGCTCTGACCCCTCCCATGCCAGGGCGACCCTGCCAGGGCCTCCGCCCCTCTTCGGTGAGGCCATTCCTCCCCGCTGGAGCCCCTGGAGCCGCCCCAAGCCGCCATCGTCTTCGTCTCCGGCAACCTCCGCCCTATGCCTCCGCTGGAGAGGATGATTCCGACGCCGTCCGGTCACCTCTAGCCGCGCTACTGGTACGGGTAGGTGCGCAACCTTCTTCTCCGTCGATCCCTCCCTCTCGCTTGACCCCAAGACCCCTCGTCCCTGGAGTGTGCTCCGGCGAAGCGCCACCTCCCTCTGTTTCCCTCTCCCCTCCTTCTGGCTTGACTAGCGGGGCCCGCTGGTCAGCCACTCATTACGTGTGCGAAGCGGTATGAGTGGCGGCGCCCTGGGCGTTTACGCTTTCGACGTCACCCCCCCCAGTTTAGTTATTTCAAATTTGTTTAATTCCAGGAACCTTCAAACAGTCACAACTTTTTATCGATAAGTCGAAATGCATTGATTATTTTTGCATTGTGTTCTTTGACAAAGAATCTAACAACACCCAAAAGATGGGAATTTTCCTTGCTGTCTAGATTTTTTTGGTAATTTTCAGAAGGTTTCTTGATGTTTTCTTTTGTGGTATTATTTATTTTTCAGAAGAGCAAGCTTGTCTTGAGGATCACCAGGAGCTTTGTGAACCTCATCAGCACTAAGGCAAGCCACAACAACATTTTCATGGTGCCACTTCAATATTTGTGATTTTCCTACTTGAACTCATGATTATTCATGCATTTCAATTATTTATATAATAATTATATTTTGTTAGATGCTTGTCATGTTAAAATGCTTGATTTACAAAGAGTTTGAAGTAAATCTTGTTGATAAGCTAAGAAGAACTTAGTTATGAGTAATAAATAAATGATATGGTCATGGAGTTTAATAATTAGTTTAATTATTATTCTTGCATGATGAAAAATGATGAGATTGCTAGAAATGATTCTGGTTTAAGTGAGGTTTGATCTTAACCAGAGAAGTATCTTGAGTTGATGATGGCTCCATGGGAGCGTGGTTGATTTAGTTATTTTCATGGTTATGTGATGCATGTGTTAGTGGTGCATAGCATGGCATTGTGACACCGGTTGTTTTCACTTTAAGTTGAACCTGATAAGTAACTCAACTTGAATATGTTGCTGACCGGGTCATGGTGCCGCTAAAACGAGTCTTTCCCTGTGCAACCACATTTGCCGGAATGGGACGGCCTTAATGCGTTTCATTGTCATACCTTTGGTCGGTGTCTCCATCTAGGGAAGGTTATGTGCGTGCTGTACCCTGGCCCGGTAAGTAGGCATAACCTTGTGAGCCTGTTGTTAAGTTAAGTTTTGCTACCGGGTCCCAGAGTGGATGAGACCACGACAGAGGTCGAGGTGTCTGGAGGTAGACACGGAGCCACCCAGGACTAGCCCTATGGGGACTGAGTCGGAGTGGCCGGGAGAGTGTCATGACAATGAAATGGTTTCGTCGAATGCCGTTGGTCCACCCGAATGGGAATGCGAGGCCATGGGTTCCGTAGTGTGGGTACAATGTACTAACCTCTGCAGAGTGTATTAATCTATCGATAGCCGAGTTCACGGTTATGGACATGCTCGAAAGTAGGGCACACCATGGGTCAACACTTAATAAATTTGCACACTAAGTTTGTACTGAGGATGGCAGTAAGGCCATCGGGTTGAGTTGGGCCATGTATTGGTCGGGTTGTGATCGCCATAAGGATCACGGGCCACGAGTTGGTCGGGTTGTGATCATCGTAAGGACCACGAGCCACGAGTTGGTCGGATTGTGATCGCCGTAAGCGTCACGGGCCAGGTATTGGTCAGGTGGTGATTGCCGTAAGGATCACGGGTTTGTTGTCGGTTTGTGATCGCCGTAAGGATCACAGATTTGTTTTAGAGATCTTCATGTTGGTGGTCTGGAAATGATCACGTTTGGTAAGCAAGTCCATGGGACGAGTATCAGTTGAGCATATTCATAACATGTTGGATATATTGTTGCATTGATGTTAAATGGTTAAATATCATGATATTGTTTGTCATTATGTTTGTGCTTGTTGTGAGCTTGCAAGTACATTCAATGTACTGACCTGGCGTGTCATGCCAGATTTCAGGAAAGTCTCGTTTGAAAGGAGTGCTGTCCGAGTCTAGATCGTGTCCACATTAGTGTCCCTGTGCTATGGAGTTCCGCTACAAAGTTGCTCTGCTGCCTTGCAGTTGTCATGATCGAGGCCCCCTTTATGTTCACTAAATAATTTACATATTGTTCAGCCGCACCGTGTGTGCCGCTTGGCCTCGCTAACTATTGTAATATAAACTATGCTCCGCTAGCATGAATAAAGCGATTGCTTTTCTGTACCAAGTTGTTGTGTGTTTCCAGAAGACAAGGTCTCTGGATTGGCAATGCAAGGCAAACTGTTCGCTCTGAGCCAGGGTTCCACATACCATCTTTATATTAAGAATGTCATGGGAATTGCACACTATCCTATGAACTCTTGATACAATGATACTTCTCGCCATCATTGTTCATTTCTCGGTACCCGTGTTATGGCAACCAGAATGCTGACAGGCGAACTATGGGTGTGAAATCAATACTCCTAACAACCTTGTTGCTTAGTGGTTAATGGACGATTATCTTATTCTTAGTGTGTTGGTTATGGAATCATCATTCTAAGATTGATCATGCTACCTAGTCCATTTTCCTGGTGCACTCTTCGATTGATGAGTTGGGATTATTTCAAACCCTCGCTCTTTTGATCATATCATCTTTCCCTGAAAAGCAAGATTGTTCATGAGCTTTTAACATATCGGTGTTTCGTGATTTTCCAAATATCTTCTCGGAAGTATCACCAGGTTGGCCCTAGCTATTATGCTGAGCTCGTGATCAAGTTGGTTTCTTGCAAACCACCCATTCTCCAAGAATCTGTGTTGGATACCCCTGAGCTAGTTGGTTAAGCTGAACAACAACTTGGAGAGTTGGAAGATGGAAGCTTGTCCGACTTAGTTCATTTTAAGGGATATCGTGTATGTGTGTTTAAGTAAGATGATATCTTCATTGATTGGTCCTCGTGATCAGTTGTTTGATCTATTGTCTTATCAAAACCTTGATTTGAGTGTGGGCTATCGTCAAATCAAATCAGAACCAACAATATTTGTAATGTTGTCTTACTCGTGGTTGTCTCCTCGAGCATACACCATTATATCTTTTGGGTCTGACCAATGCAATCACTGTGTTCACTTAATTGTGGAACTCCATTCTTAGGGAAGCCTGGATGGTTTGTTGTTGAGCTCATTGACAACACTCTCATTTTGTCCATGATTCATGTTGAACATCTAAGTTAGTATTGGAAACTTCTATAAGCATTATTTTCGTGTCCTGTTCATGAAGCATATGTTCGGATGAAAGAAGTGACTTCCTCTAATTCATGTGCATTTGATGCAAGTTGCTGTTGTGAATTTGAGAAAGCTTGTTTTTACCTCCTCTAGAATCATCCCAAGTTAGTCATGCACGTGCGAAGTATTCTATGGTCTGATAGACTGATCATCTTTATTCTATATGTATTCCTAGCACACCAAGGCACTGATTGATTTGTTCAAGGAGAATAAGTTCCTTCATAAGAGCTAGTCATATGACTTATGCATGGACTTCGTTATCCACAATGATGGTCCCAACTGGAACCCGGTAGTGTTATGTTGTAAGACTACTACGTGGTCATGCTTGTCTGGGACAGCGTGTTCACATGTTTGTAGCAGAACCCGCTCATGTTTTAGAGCTTGCTATCGTAGTTCATTCCCCAAGAATCTCGCAACGCCATCTTGTCGATTTGTGTTGCAAACTTTTATTTTTCTCTCTAGACTTGATGAGTCTGGAATATCCTGACACCAACCAGATCTGAATCTCAGGCAGATATGACGGTTGGAACGTGTCCCGAGAACTATAATATTGGTCTCTCTATAACCGATAAAGTGGATGCCGTGGCCAACACACCAGCCGGAAGACCCATTATTGTAGTATCTTGATTGAGGAAGTTGGCCACCTCCCCATAAGGATTTCGTAGGATTTACATCAGTAGTTGTTCCTTATGGATTCTTGAGCTCTCGAAGTCTGACCTGTTACTTGATGTTCTAGATACCAAACCATTTCAATGAATGGGTTACACTAGCACATCAAGGAGAAAATTAGAAGTGGAGTGCTAAATGTCTCTCATTCGATCATCCAAATTTTGTCCCCTTGGCCTCACTAAGGTTAAATCTGAGAAGGTGTTATCTTTCTTTGCATTTGCATCATCCATCACTATTCATCATGGTAGTACGAGGTGCCACCAAGACCTTGACACGGATATTGGTAAAACCTTGATGAATATGGAAACGCTCAAGCTCAAGACATTAGACGCATCCGCGGTAAAAGACCTCTAGGTTGCCTATACAGTTCATAGACAAGTGAAAGTGGATACTCTAAAATACGCAAGAGAAGTGTGACTTCTATGGATGGCGTTCTCGTAGGGAGACAGGAGCGGATCCATAGTGGTGTATTGATATGGTGAATATGTGGACTCATGTGCGCCACCTCAAAAGAGTTACTTGCAGTCGTAGTTCAGGATAGCCACCGAGTTAAAGCTGGCTTGCTGCAGTTAAACCCCACCACCCCTTTTGTTGATACTGATGCATGTGTAAAGTAAGTCTTGCTGGGTACATCTGTACTCACGTTTGCTTAATTTATGTTTTGCAAAGAGACTCTAGTTTTGCTAGTAGTTTCGCGTGGACTCCGACGTTTAGCTTGTTACCTCAACTACGATTTGTGCCCTCGGCAAGATCTTGTAGATAGTCAGGCTTCTCAGCCCTTTTCATTTGTAGTTGTTTGTTCCCAGACATGTTAAGCTTCCGCTTGTGCTTTTAGCTTGTATGCTCTTAATGTAGGGTCATGATACCCATTATTGTAATACTTGGCTCCTTGGAGCCTATTGAATAAATACTCTGAGTTGTAGATTCATGATGTGATGCCATGTTGTATTTGCACATATCGAGCATATTGTGTGTATGATTATTGAAATGCTTGGTATGTGTGGGATCTAACAACCTAGTTGTTTATTCTTGGTAGCCTCTCTTCTCGGGAAATGTCTCCCAGTGCTTCCACTGAGCCATGGTAGCTTCCTACTACTCCGGAACACTTAGGCTGGCTGGCATGTGTCCTACTTCATTCCTGTGTCTGTCCCTTCGGGGAAATGTCGCACGTTGTTCCTTTAAGTCCTTGTAGCTTGCTACGACTTGGGTTCATACGTTGTTGATCGACACATTCGTTGCTGGGTCATGTATGCATGTCCCTGTAAGTTAGCGCTACCTTGGGTTTATGACTAGTCATGTCGGCCCGAGTTCTTTGTCATATGGATGCTTGCGGCACTATCATATACGTGAGCCAAAAGGCGCAAACGGTCCCGGGCCAGGTAAGGTGGTACCCGTGGGAATACCGTGCGTTAGGCCGCAAAGTGATATGATGTGTTACATGCTAGATCATTATGACTTAGGATCGGGGTCCTGACAGGATATATTTCACTTTATGATTATTTGGACATTTAAAATATTTTATAGCATTTAAATGCCCAAATGCAAATAGGGTATGATTTAATCCAGTGACCTTATGATGTCCTAGAAAAGTGTGCACCATTTTTGTCAGAGGTTCTAGACCAAGGCAAAGATGATGTACATTTTAGAAGGGCATTTCAGGTTCATTGAAAATATTTTTATTTAAACCTAGTTGAATTCATTTGGTGCTAGGGTTTGGAACATCCCCATTTCAAATTTCAATGAAGGTTAACCATGATGCTCACATGACTGGCTAGTCTAAGTCATACCAGATCGATGGATGTGACATGAGCCTCGAAACTTCTCACCACCATCAGCCTCCCCAGTCATGTCCGGATCTGGCCTTCAAGGCAAGTGGGTCGCCTCCTCCATGAGGGAGAAGGACGTCAAGGTGCTCCAGGATGCGGGGTACCTGAGTGCGAAAATTGCGTACAGGGTCCCTGCTGAGAAGCAAGTCATCCCCACCCCGGAGCCTGGCGAAAGGGTGGTATTTATCCCCCACTTCCTTCGCAGACTAGGGTTTCTAGTTCACCCTTTTGTCCGCGGCCTCATGTTCTATTACGGGATAGATTTTCATGATCTATCCCCAAACTCATTTCTCCACATCTCGGCATTTATCATCATGTGCGAGGAGCTTCTTCGCATCCTCCCCCCCCCCACCCACTTCGGCCTCTGGCTCAAAGTCTTCAACGTGAAGCCAAAGGTGGTGGACGGGGAGCAGACAGACTATGGAGGCGCAATGGTGAGCAAGCTTCCCAATGTCACCTAGCCCAAAGGGGCTTTTTTGGAGACTATACAAATATGGCAACAGGAGTGGTTCTATATCACCGAACCTTGCGGAGCCAACTGGGCGGCCACTCCTGAATTCAGATCCGGCCCCCAATGCGGCTAGCATCATGGATCAACAAGGGCTTGGACTAGGGGTTACCTGACGAGGTGACGATGCTACAAAAGGGCATCAAAAACATCATAAAGAGGGACACCGACCTCCCCGACATGGTTCAGGTGATGCTATTCCGCCGGATCCTTTCCTGCCAGCACCGGCCTCTCCACATGTGGGAGTTTAATCGGGAAGGGCCACGGACCCTGCAGCGCTTCTTTGACACAACACACGAAGACATCTAGAGGCTGCTTTTCAAGGCCTAGAAGAAGAAATCGTGGCCGGAGACGACCGACAACATTGGCCTCGACTACGCTCACCCAGCCACTCTGGTAAGTTTTTAGTTTCCGAACACATCTCTATCCGAACACCACAGGGGTGTATTAAGACTCTCATATTTGAAACGGGGGTGGACGAAGAAGGCGGAGCGGATTAAATGTTCAGATCCACTGCCCGAAAGTCCCGTTGATCCTCTGCCGACGAGGATGCTGGTTCCGGCACCGTACCAGGCGCCAGAAAAGAAGACCAAGAAGAAATGCAAGGAGGCCAAAAATGGCCCTCACCGAAAAGGTCCCTCAGACACTATGTCTGGGGAGTTCGAAGCCCTATCCTCCCATGAGGGAGACGAAGATGAGAAGGAGGAGGAGCAGGAAGAGAACAACTCTCCCCCTAAGGGGAGTAGGAAGAAAAGGGCGGCTTTCACAGACCCAGAAGCGGAGGCGTCCAAAAGGGGAGAGTATCTCTCTCGATGACTTGGATTCTGATGCCGAAGTCATCCCCAAGCACCACACTAGATCAAAGCCCCCGACCGAATCGTGAGTGTCTCCAGATGCCTTGTATACATCAGCTTTACAATTATTATTTTTAACATATTGTGCTGTGTGTTTCAGCCCGGCCCGCGATCTCCCTCAAACATCACCCCCGGGAAATTCGTTGGAGCCAGGGGCAGTGGAGAGCGAGACGCCTCCGCGGGCTTCCCCGCCTTTCGCTCCGGACGACACCGAAGTTGTGTCCCGAAGAGCCTGTCTAGGTCATGGAGAGGTGCCGGAGCCCGTCAGGACAGTGCCAGAGGGTAATGCCTCGGTTGCCGAAGACATGGGGGGGGGGGAAACCCCATGGAAACTGAAGACGGGGGCCATGACCAGTCCGGTCCCTAGCCGCACACTGTTCGTGAAACCCATACGGTTTTGGAATCCAGCGAGCAACCCCCTTTGAAGGAGGGGGGTGCGTCGACTCCACCGGCGACCTCCATGAATCCGGAGGCGCCAGATAATTTGACAGAAGCGCTCCGTCGTGCTTCTGTCATGGAGGAGCACCGCACCCTTATTGGTGTGGTGGCTGAGAAGATTCAGTCTGCCAAAAGCGGGCTGAATGAAGCCTTTACCGGCATGTTAACAAGATTTGAGGTATGCGATGTAATTTTCTTAACTGATTTCAAAAGGGATATACCTGTGTGTAGATAGTAGCCCCTGAGACTCTGGCCGGTTTCGAAGGAGCCGGATAGAGGATCACATAATATTCGGCATAGGTAACATTCTATTATACGACAGGCTTCCCTTCTGGCGGCGAGCGCCCAGTCCGTCGAAGTTTCTGATCTCACTCGCAAGCTGCGGATGGCCGATGAAGAAGTTGTCCACATTAATAAGCAGTTGGAGGACACACAAGGTATACGTACATCGAGTATAAGTCCACAAGAGTAAATATTTTGATCAACAGACTAAGAAATGTTTTAATTGTGCCCTCAGTTGGCGCCGATGAGGTCGAGTCCCTCAAACGTGCCCTTGCCGAGGCCAAGAAGAAAACAGAGGCGAGCAAGGCGGCCGTAGACAAGGCGTCTGAACGCTTAGAGGAGGAGAAGACCACCCGCCAGCAACATGAGATGCATGTGGGTGAGGTTGAAAAAGAGCTCAAGGACGCTATTGCTAGATGTGAGTCCTTGGAGCAGACAAGCAAGGAGGAGGCCTCCGAGCTCATCAAAGCCCATGAGAGCATGGAAGAAGCCCGGGCTAATGCCCAGGATGCTCGCCAGGAGATCCAGGAGGCGAGGCATATTGTGGCTGGTAAGGCCTTTATTATGCAAAGTAGGTATACCAATAGAAGATATATTTTATTAACCCGAGTCCGGAGTTCTCGAGGCGCCTTTGCCAATCTGCCAAAAAGCATTGCGGCCGCCGCCGCATTCTTCCGAGCCAAAGAGGGCATCTCCACGAAAAAATTGTTCTGGTCACAGTATCTAGTGCCAGAGCTTTGAGTATACTGAGCGACCAGATGAAGCAGTTGTCCGAGCTGCATAGTGTAGCCGGCCTGACCATGAAGGACAAAATAGCCTGTCTATGGCCGGCCGAAGCCGTACCCAGCAGCCGCTTCGGGCTCGTGAAGAGGCTGGTGGAGGCGCTCCCTTAGGTTGACGCCCTTAAGCGGTCATCCTGCATTGAAGGTGCTCGGATGGCCTTTGCCCGCGTCAAGGCGCAGTGGGCGAAGATGAAGGCCGCCGAGATTGCCACGGCAGGGCCACCTGAGGGCAAGGAGCACCGGGGATCAGAGAGGTGCTTCAACGAGGTCCTCGAGGGAGCTCGTATTGTAGAAGGCCAGTGCTCCAAGGACATCATATTTGAGTAGTAGTGTCCGGTTTGTAAGAGCAATGTGATGAACTCGTAATGTATGATAAATATGATTATGTTTTATTATGAGTTTATCCTCCTATCAGCTGTTTGTTATGTCTGAAATTTTACCAGTCGTCGGCTTCAGCCCCCACGTATATGCTACAGGGGTGTTCGGGAATGCATTACCGCACTTTATCCAACGTCTTGGTCCAATATAGGAGGCGTTTTGCAAAATGAACCAGGCAATCAGACTATATAGTTTTAGTGCTTTCATTTTAGCCATAAGAGTCCATTGGTGGCGCTAATTAGCTAGCCCCCCATTGTATGATTGGCAATCCGGAGTGCGGTGCCCTTACAACATGGTTGTTTAAGAACCCAGCCCTTCGTATGACATGGCATAATCGTGAACGATTCGTGGTATAACACTAAGTCACCGGATCGCTGATCTGCTCTCGCTTATCATGACAGTTAGTTTTGGGCTTTCTCTACTAAGGTACTTGACCGGACAAACCGGAAACACAATTGCAGCAGTTCTCCCTTTACTACCTTAGCCAATCTTTCGGAACGTCAGGTGGTAAACATAGGAGCTGGGCAACCCAACTATAGACCAAAGACATGATTCAGAGCAGATGCATGATACGTCTCCAACGTATCTATAATTTTTGATTGCTCCATGCTACTTTATCCACTGTTTTGGACTATATTGGGCTTTATTTTCCACTTTTATATTACTTTTTGGACTAACCTATCAACCGGAGGCCCAACCCAGAATTGCTGTTTTTTGCCTTTTTCAGTATTTCGAAGAAACAGAATATCAAACGGAGTCCAAACGGAATGAAACCTTCGGGATCGTGATTTTCCAACCGAACGTGATCCAGGAGACTTGGACCCTACTCCAAGAAGTTTCCGAGGAGGTCACAAGGTGGAGGGCGGGCCCCCCCTAGGCGCGCCCCTACCTCGTGGGCCCCTCGGAGCTCCATCGACTTACTCCTTCCTCCTATATATACCTACGTACCCTAAAACTTCCAGAACAGAAGATAGATCGGGAGTTCCGCCGCCGCAAGCCTACAGAGCCACGAAAACCAATCGAGACCCTGTTCCGGCACCCTGCCGGAGGGGATCCCATCACGGAGGCCATCTTCATCATCCCAGCGCTATCCATGACGAGGAGGGAGTAGTTCACCCTCGGGGCTGAGGGTATGTACTAGTAGCTATGTGTTTGATCTCTCTCTCGTGTTCTCTCTCGTGTTCCCTCTATGGCACGATCTTGATGTATCCCGAGCTTTGATATTGTAGTTGGATCTTATGATGTTTCTCCCCCTATACTCTCTTGTGATGAATTGAGTTTCCTCTTTGAAGTTATCTTATTGGATTGAGTCTTTAAGGATTTGAGAACACTTGATGTATGTCTTGTCGTGCTTATATGTGTGACAATGGGATATTCACGTGATCTACTTGATGTATGTTTTGGTGATCAACTTGAGGGTTCCGTGACCTTGGGAGTCTATGCATAGGGGTTGGCACACGTTTTCGTCTTGACTCTCTGGTAGAAACTTTGGGGCACTCTTTGAAGTACTTTGTGTTGGTTGAATAGATGAATCTGGCATTGTGTGATGCATATCGTATAATCATGCCCACGGATACTTGAGGTGACAATGGAGTATCTAGGTGACATTAGGGTTTTGCTTGATTTGTGTCTTAAGGTGTTATTCTTGTACGAACTCTATGATAGACCGAATGGAAATAATAGCTTCATGTTATTTTACTACGGACTCTTGAATAGATAGATCAGAAAGGATCACTTTGAGGTGGTTTCGTACCCTAGCATAATATCTTCATTTGTTCTCCGCTATTAGTGACTTTGGAGTGACTCTTTGTTGCATGTTGAGGGATAGTTATATGATCCGGTTATGTTATAATTGTTGAGAGAACTTGCACTAGTGAAAGTATGAACCTTATGCCTTGTTTCGTAGCATTGCAATACCGTTTACGCTCACTTTTATCACTTGTTACCTTGCTGTTTTTATATTTTCAGATTACAAATACCTATATCTACCATCCATATTGCACTTGTATCACCATCTCTTCGTCGAACTAGTGCACCTATACAATTTACCATTGTATTGGGTGTGTTGGGGACACAAGAGCTTGGCTGCAGGGTTCCTTGAGAGATACCATCTTCATCCTACTCCTCCTACGGATTGATAAACCTTAGGTCATCCACTTGAGGGAAATTTGCTACTGTCCTACAAACCTCTGCACTTGGAGGCCCAACAACGTCTACAAGAAGAAGGTTGTGTAGTAGACATCAAGCTCTTTTCTGGCGCCGTTGCCGGGCAGGTGAGTGCTTGAAGGTATATCTTTAGATCTTCAATCGAATCTTTTTGTTTCTTGTTTTATCACTAGTTTAGTCTATAAAAGAAAACTACAAAAAAAGGAATTGAGTTTGCCTCATTAGCTTCATCTTTTTAATATCTTTCGTGAAAATGATGGAAAGGAAAATTGTGCTCAATGCTAGAAGAAGAATGCATTAAAATGTTTGGTACTAGATTGTATGATGAGCATGATTGCAAAGTTGTTACTATGAATTCCTTTAATATCCATGATGCTAATGATATGCAAAGCCACAAGTTTGGGGAAGCTATGTTTGATGAAGATGATATGTTTAGTCCCCCAAGTTTTGATGAGAATATTTATTATGATGAAAGCATGCCTCCTATTTATGATGATTATATTTATGAAAGTGGATTTGGAGAGTTCATGACTTTATTTAGTGATGAATCCTCTATTTCGGAAGAGGTTCCAATTGATTATGAGAACAAAGTTGCTATCTATGATGATTATTATGATGAATTGTATGCTATTAAGAATAATGATAACCATGAAACTTGTCATCATGATTTTAGTTTTCAATTGGATTATGCCTCACATGATAATTATTTTGTTGACTTTGCTCCCACTACTATTCATGAGAAGAAATTTGCTTATGTGGAGAGTAGTAAATTTTCTATGCTTGTAGATCATGAAAGGAATGCTTTATGTGCTTGTTATATTGTTGAATTCATTAATGATGCTACTGAAAATTATTATGAGGGAGGAACCTATGCTGGTAGGAATTGCAATAATATCAAGTTTCCTCTCTATGTGTTGAAAATTTTGAAGCTATGCTTGTTTTACCTTCCTATGCTAGTTGATTATTGTTCCCATAAGTTGTTTACTCAAAAAATCCCTATGCATAGGAATTGGGTTAGACTTAAATGTGCTAGTCATATTCTTCATTATGCTCTCTTTATGTTTCAATTCTTATCTTTTATGTGAGCATCATTGAAATCATCATGCCTAGCTAGAAAGGCGATAGCGCTTGTTGGGAGGCAAACCAACTTTATTTTTGATCCTTGATTTTTGTTCCTATTTAGTAATAAATAATTCATCTAGCCTCTGGTTAGATGTGGTTTCATGTTTTAATTAGTGTTTGTGCCAAGTAGGACCTTTGGGAAGACTTGGGTGAAGTCTTTATGATCATGCTGTAAAAAACACAAACTTTAGCGCTCACGAGATTAGCTGCCATTGTTTTTACTGGAGAGTGCTTTTAGGTTGATTCTTTTTGCAGATGATTAATAAACAAATTATTCAGGTTCACCAATTTATTTCAGAATTATTGGAGTTACATAAATATACGTTTGATAAAGATTACTACAGATTGTTCTGTTTTTGACAGATTCTGTTTTCATTGTGTTGTTTGCTTATTTTGGTGAATCTATGAGTAGTATCGGAGGGTATGAACCATAGAGAAGTTGGAATACAGTAGGTTTAACACTAATATGAATTTATAATGAGTTCACCAAAGTACCTAAGTGGTGGTTTTTATTTTCTTATACTAACGGAGCTTACAAGCTTTGTGTTGAGTTTTGTGTTGTGAAGTTTTCAAGTTTTGGGTGAAGATTCGATGTACTCTGGAATAAGGAGTGGCAAGAGCCTAATCTTGGGGACGCCCAAGGAACCCCAAGGTAATATTCAAGGACAACCAAGAGCCTAAGCTTGGGGATGCCCCGGAAGGCATCCCCTCTTTCGTCTTCGTTCATCGGTAACTTTAATTGGAGCTATATTTTTATTCACCATATGATATGTGTTTTGCTTGGAGCGTCATTTTCTTTTGTTAGTGTTTGCTTGCTGTTATTTAGAATAATGTTTTGCACCTATATTTTCAATAAAAATGTCAAGGATAGCCTTTCCAATGCTTATTTTGCAAGTATACAAGTTGCTGTTTCAAAACAGAAAGTTTACCGCTGTTGCAAAAATTCCCTAGAAAATTCAGAGAAGGATATAAGGTTGAAACTTTTTGCATAATGAGCTATGATAAATACTCTACAGCTTAGTAGTTTTCTCATAATGTTTGGAGTTAGGTAAGTATGATGAATCTTGCATTCTTTACAAACTATACTGTTTTGGCAGATTGCTGTTATGTTTGCATTGTTTGCATATGTTTGCTTGTTTAATGATTCTATTTGAGGATAGGAGTATTAAATATGCAGATACATTTAGTATGAAATGTTGAATAATAATTTTTGTGATTTTTTACAGTAGAAAATGATAAGGTTTTTGCATTGGATTATACTAACTTATCTCACAAGTTCTTCTTGAGTTTGGTGTGGATGAAGCTTTCGAGATTTAGGAAACCGAGATATAAAAGGAATTAAGGAGACACAAAAGCTCAAGCTTGGGGATTCCCAAGGCACCCCAAGATAATATTTCAAGAAGTCTCAAGCATCCAAGCTTGGGGATGCCCCGGTAGGCATCCCACCTTTCTTCTTCAACAATTATCGGTTAGTATCGGTTGAACCTAAGTTTTTGCTTCTTCACATGAGTTGTGCTATCCTTGCAATGCCATTTTATTTTGTTTTGCTTGCTGTTTGAATAAAATACCAAGATCTGAAATTCTTAAATGAGAGGGAGTCTTCACATAGCTACATTATTATTTAACTACTCATTGATCTTCACTTATATCATTTCGGAGTAGTTTGTCATTTACTCGTGTGCTTCACTTATATCCTATGAGTAAATGGTTGAATGAGTTGAGTGTCATAAATCTGAAATTATATATGTTTCATATGCTTACCCTGTTGGGAGTAATGACTTCACATCTAAGAATTAGAGGTAGTAAATTTATTGAAGGTTAGCAAGCATTGTATTGGTCACTTGAACAATTCATGAAAGAATATTGAAGGAAGAGAAATTTCACATATAAATATACTATCTTAGACATCTTCTATGATTGTGAGCCCCATTAACTATTTTCAAACCTGAGCAAATTAGTTGAAGTTGGATAAGGAAGACAACATAATGAGTTATGCTTGGGTGTATTTGTATAGAAGTTATATTGTTATAGATCCTCCAACATGTGGTGCTTGCTGTTTAGAATCCTTTGCTAGCCAAATATCTATACTAAGCGGGAATACTGCTTGTGCATCCAAACCCTCGAACCAAGTTTCTTCCATGAGTGTCCACAATACCTACCTATATGCGGTATTTACCTGCCGTTCCAAGTAAATTTGCATGTGCCAAACTCTAAACCTTCAAATAATAATCTGTTTTGCATGCCCGAATCGCTCATGTAGCGACTAGGGGCTGTCAGTATCTTCCATGCTAGGTGGGTTATTCTCACGATGAGTGGACCCCGCTCATCATTCACGAGAAAAATGGCTGGTAACTGGGATGCCCAGTCCCATGATCAAAAGATCAAAATCAAATAAAAAATACTTGCAAACAAAACTACCCCAGGATTGATGTTAGTTGGAGGCACCCATTGTTTCAGTTAAGAAATGAATCTATGATTGTTGGTGGAGGGGGAGTAAAAAAAGACTTTACCATTCTTCTTGGGAACCGCCTATAATGTATGTAGTATGGAAGATATTGAGAACTCTTGGTTGTTATGTTGACAATGAAAGCATACCTCTCAAAATTATTTATCTCTATTTCAAAATCTAGCTCTGGCACCTCTACAAATCCCTGCTTCCCTCTGTGAAGGGCCTATCTTTTACTTTTATGCAAGAGTCAGTAGTATTCCTTCTCATTCCAATCTACTCTTTAGTTGGCAAGCATCATGTGATGGGGAAAGATCTAAGCATATATGGCCATGCAAATATATTTGATCATGAATTATTATTGTTGACAATTATCTATATGATAAGTGAGTTGGGAGGCGAAACACTAAGCCCCTATATTTCTCTGTGTTTGATGGATGCTATTTGTTCTAAGAATATGCTTTGAGTGGTAGCAATCATGGAAGACTATATGATAGTTGAGTATGTGGAATTTGCTAAATCAAAGCTCTAACATAGAACCTTCCTGAAAATAAGATGAATTGTAATTGTTTGATGACTGAGAATGAAGTTTGCTAGTTTTCAAGAAAGTTTATGGTCTATGCTTTAACATGTGAATAGCTTGTTACTTGATCTTGAGAAGTTTTATGAGATGAACTACTGTTATGACATATAATCATGCTAGAAAAGGTGATTGAAATTATCATTGATCAAACTTGTGCACCTGCTAGCATTCACACTTCATAAATTCTTTCTTTTATCATTTACCTACTCGAGGACGAGCAGGAATTAAGCTTGGGGATGCTGATACGTCTCCAACGTATATATAATTTATGAAGCATTCATGCTATTATATTATCTGTTTTGGATGTTTATGGGCTTTACTAAGCACTTTTATATTATTTTTGGGACTAACCTATTAACCGAAGGCCCAGCCCATGCCGCTGTTTTCTTGCATATTTCAGTGTTTCGAAGAAAAGGAATATCAAACGGAGTCCAAACGGAATGAAACCTTCGGGAGCGTGATTTTTGGAACGAATGTGATCGAGGAGACGTGGAGCTGAAGTCAGGGAAGCTTCAAGGAGGCCACGAGGCAGGGGGGTGCACCCACCCCCTCAATGCGCGCCCTCCACCCTCGTGGGCCCCTCGTGGCTCCCCTGATCGACTTCTTTCGCCTATATAAGTCCATATACCCTAAAACCTTCGAGGAGCACAATAGATCTGGAGTTCCGCTACCGCAAGCCTGTATAGCCACCAAAAACCTCTCGGTAGCCCGTTCCGGCACCCTGCCAGAGGGGGAACCCATCATCGGTGGCCATCTTCATCATACCGGCGCTCTCCATGATGAGGAGGGAGTAGTTCACCCTCGGGGCCGAGGGTATGTATCAGTAGCTATGTGTTTGATCTCTCTCTCTCTCTCTCGTATTCTTGATTTGGCACGATCTTGATGTATCGCGGGCTTTGCTATTATAGTTGGATCCTATGATGTTTCTCCCCTCTCTACCCTCTTGTAATGGATTGAGTTTTCCCTTTGAAGTTATCTTATCGGATTGAGTCTTTAAGGATTTGAGAACACTTGATGTATGTCTTGCCGTGCTTATATGTGGTGACAATGGGATATTCACGTGATCTACTTGACGTATGTTTTGGTGATCAACTTGCGGGTTCCGTGACCTTGGGAATCTATGCATGGGGGTTGGCACACGTTTTCGTCTTGACTCTCCAGTAGAAACTTTGGGGCACTCTTTGAACTACTTTGTGTTGGTTGAATAGATGAATCTGAGATTGTGTGATGCATATAGTATAATCATGCCCACGGATACTTGAGGTGACAATGAAGTATCTAGGTGACATTAGGGTTTGGGTTGATTTGTGTCTTAAGGTGTTATTCTAGTACGAACTCTATGATAGATCGAACAGAAATAATAGCTTCATGTTATTTTACTACGGACTCTTGAATAGATAGATCAGAAATGATAACTTTGAGGTGGTTTCGTACCCTACCATAATCTCTTTGTTTGTTCTCCGCTATTAGTGACTTTGGAGTGACTCTTTGTTGCATGTTGAGGGATAGTTATATGATCCGATTATGTTATTATTGTTGAAAAAACTTGCACTTGTGAAAGTATGAACCTTAGGCCTTGTTTCCTAGCATTGCAATACCGTTTACGCTCACTTTTATCACTTTTTACCTTGCTATTTTTATATTTTCAGATACAAATACCTATATCTACCATCCATATTGCACTTGTATCACCATCTCTTCGCCGAACTAGTGCACCTATGCAATTTACCGTTGTATTGGGTGTGTTGGGGACACAAGAGACTTTGTTATTTGGTTGCAGGTTTGCTTGAGAGAGACCATCTTCATCCTATGCCTCGTACAGATTGATAAACCTTAGGTCATCCACTTGAGATAAATTGGCTATTGTCCTACAAACCTCTGCACTTGGAGGCCCAACAACGTCTACAAGAAGAAGTTTGTGTAGTAGACATCAAGACCAAAGACATGATTCAGAGCAGATGCATACAGTGCAATATACGGGACGTTGAAGAATTCCCTGCGGGAGTTCGTACTTAAGAATGAGGGCCGGGGACAGCCCCTTGTACGAAGACCATATCAAGCCACGAAAGCCCATCGACCGCAAGGGGTAGCGCGGATAATAAGGTGGAAATCAAAAGAAAACAACCAAGAAGGTCATAGGTTCTGTGCCCTTTGTATCTTTACTGATATGTCAACTACAAGCAATGTCGTTCAATGTGAGGGTCATGTTAGATGCCCAGAAAAAAAAGGAAAAGTTTTTACATAAGGGAAAGTCTATGACAGGGCCTAAAAAACATAGTTCAGGAAAGGAACTCCAATGATGCCCTGCCGCACGTCTGCGCCTTTCATCCTTAGTAGTGGTTCCTTTGAGAGGATCGCTGGATGGTTGGGATATGCTGGCCTTAAAGGGATCTCCTATAACAACCGTCTTGTAGGAAGGGCTCTTGATGAATCTGTGTTAAAAGGAAAAAGATGTATGCGGTCCAATTATGGTCAAGCCGTGTAATGGACCTATTTCACAGTGTGCCTCCAACGCCACCCAAGGTATTTTAGCGCGTAGTTATGTACGCGTGGTACGTAAGCCGCGACCTGATGGGGCGGTCGGCGGAGGCCGAACTTCTAACCAATGTCTGTATTTGATGATTTATCACTGTTATGCGCAGACCAGACTTGTTTGTGTGCGTCGTTGGCTTTATTGGCCAGCGAGCTATTTGGGTTGATAATGCCACTATACACTTCGTTGCGAGGGCAGCAGTATGCTCTTCGGTACAGAGCGAGCGATCCATATTACCGTTGACTACAATGATGCCACGAGGTCCAGACATTTTGAGCTTAAAGTAAGCATAGTGCGGAACTGCGTTAAAGCGGGTGAAGGCAGCTCGTCCGAGGAGTGCATGGTAGCCACTGTGGAAAGGGACGATGTCGAAGATTAACTCCTCGCTGCAAAAGTTGTCTGGGGAGCCGAAACCACCTCCAGAGTGATTGAGCCCGTGCAACGGGCCCCCACTCCTGGTATCACACCTTTAAAGGTAGTGGCACTAGGCTTGATTCGTGATGGGTCAATCCCCATCTTCCGGACAGTATCTTGATAGATCAAGTTGAGACTGCTTCCTCCGTCCATAAGGACTCTATTGGGGTGGTATCCATCGATGATTGGATCGAGAACAAAGGCTACCGAACCCCCGTGACGGATACTAGTTGGGTGGTCCCTATGGTCAAAAGTGATCGAACAGGCTGACCATGGGTTAAACTTGGGGGCGACACGCTCTACGACATAGACGTCCCTTAATGCACGTTTGCGCTCCCTTTTAGGGATGTGAGTGACATATATCATATTCACTGTCCTCACCTCGGGGGGAAACTGCTTTTGACCCCGGTGTTCGGCTGACGGGGCTCATCCTCGTCTTTGCTTGGAGGCCCTTTTCCCTTATTTTCGGCATTTAACTTACCAGCCTGCTTGAAGACCAAACAATCCCTGTTGGTATGGTTCGTAGGTTTATCGGGTGTGCCATGAATCTGACAGGGCCTCTCGAGGCTTTTGTATAAGCTGGATGGCCTGTCCTTGCTACCTTTAAAAGGTTTCTTCCGCTGACCGGACCTAGGACCGCGGAATCCGGCATTAACTGCCGTGTCGTCTGCGTTGTCGGGCTTTTGTCCTAACGTTTGTTTTTATTGCGGCGAGGTTTTCCATTGCCGTCCAGCACCTCAGAGGTGTCGGGGTCGACTGAGTTGTTGCTTCTATGAGCTAGCCAACTGTCTTCGCCCGCACAGAAGCGGGTCATGAGTATCGTTAATGCTGCCTTGGTCTTTGGCTTTTCCTGCCCAAGGTGTCAGGCGAGCCATTCGTCACGGATGTTGTGCTTGAAAGACGCTAAGGCTTCGGCATCTGGACAGTCTATGATCTGGTTCTTTTTGGTTAAGAACCGATTTCAAAGCTTGCGGGATGATTTGCCTGGCTGCTGGATTATGTGACTCAAGTTGTCAACATCCAGTGGCCGGACATAAGTGCCCTCGAAATTAGCCCTAAAGGCATCTTCCAAGTCTTCCCAGGTTCCGATGGAGTTTTCTGGGAGGTTGTTTAGCCAGTGCCGTGCTGGCCCCTTCAGCTTTAGGGGAAGATATTTAATGGCGTGGAGATCATCTCCTCGAGCCATATGAATGTGGAGAAGGAAGTCTTCAATCCAGACGGCCGGATCTGTTGTTCCATCGTATGGTTCGATGTTTACGGGTTTAGACCCTTTCGAAAACTGATGTTCCATAACCTCATTAGTGAAGCATAGGGGGTGTGCAGCTCCTCTGTATCTAGCGATGTCTTGGCGGACGTTGACTGGCATCTTGGTTCGATACTGATCCCAAACATAATAGCGATCGTCACGCCGGGCTTCATAGCCATTATCTCGTGCCGGGGCATGCCCCCTTCATCCATAAATGGATCAGGTCTGACCAGCTTTATGGGCTAGGTCGTGTTGCAGGTTGCAATCTCCCTGCCTCTTCGGTGAGAGGGCATAAGTTGGTATTCGGCTTGATGTGCCCCTTTATCCCGTCCACGTGGTGATCGGTCCGGTTGGTGTACCTGATTGTATTTTGACGGTATTGGTTCAAGGATCTCGCCGTTGAATTGAGGCAACAACTTACGCCTAGGGTAACTTTTGACAGGTCGCTCTTGGTCGTATTCCTCAATGGCCAGGACCTTAGTCCACCTTTGGTTCAGCGTGTCTTGCTCCTCTTTGAGCTGCTGCTACTTCCTCTTCAGGCTCCGAGCTGTGGCAATGAGTTGTTGCTTGAAGTGTTCTTGATCGAGGGGGTTTTCTGGGATGATGAAGTATTCATCACCAAGGCTAATCTCCTCTTAGTATTCTGGCATGTTGTTGTTGCCCTCCGCATCTTCGTTGTCAGTGCGTCCAGGGCTTTGTTCACCTTCTTCCCGCTCGTCCTGTTCGGATGTGGGCTCGATAGGGTATTCGGTATCCTCGGCGCCATCTGGAGTTTCGTTGTCTCCGGTGCCGGTATTACTATCCTTCGCCCGGCGCGATTGAGAGAGACGCCGCTGACGTCGGCGCTTTGGTGGCTTACCGATGGGTCTATCCTCATCTGGGTTAGGGTTGTCCTCGCCATTCTTTGGAGTGTCCACCATGTACACATCGTAAGTTGAGGTGGTCGTCCAATGCCCAACAACAGGCGGGACATGGCTTGATTTGTCTTCGGCATCATCATCCATGTTGTCGATGTGTTCGGATGCATAATCCAGCAAGTCAGTTAAGTCTTCGACAGTGGCTATCAAGTGGGTGGTGGGTGGGGCATAAAATTCCCCTATCTCAGCCCCCGGTCTGAGCTGGGTGCAGTTCGGAGGTAAAGCCTCCGTGATGGCGAGACACCGCATCCGACCCAACGCTTCGTCTAAGAGCGGGCGCGGGAACCGCGGGTCTGTCGCGATGTGTTCAGCTTGGAGCGCGAGATCGGATCCACTAAGTGCAGACCTCGACAGTTCGGCGTGGTTGTCCAAAGCAAGGTTTAAGCCTGTGCCGGGACTTCGGAAGGAAGTTCGATAGGGGAAGAAGTACGGCAGGGTTTAAGCTCCTACCTTCGGACGATGAGACCTTCCCGGGATCTAGGGCCGAGGTGGATGTTAACCCCTGGTCAGGATCTGGTGGAGGATCCAAAGATTCTTCTTGGATGGGACACAAAGTAGTGATGGAGGCCGCAAACCCATCAAAAACTAGATCTCCTCGGATGTCAGCAATGAAATTCAGGTTTCCAAATCTAATCTGATGGCCGAGGGCGTAACTGTTGACCTGCTCAAGGCGGCTGATCGAGTTGGCTTGAAGCACAAAGCCACCAAACACAAAAACCTGTCCAGGAAGGAAATTCTCCCTGGACACATCGTCATTATTGACGAAAAGGTGAGCCATGGATCCTTCTGTCGACGGTACAGCGGAGCTCTGAATGAAAGCACCAATGTCGGTGTTAAAACCGACATATCTCGGGTATAGGGCCCCAAGCTATACGTCTATGGATCAATAGTAACAATGGAGAAGGGACCCAATGTTTACCCAGGTTCGAGCCCTCTTAATGGAGGTAAAACCCTACTCCTGCTTGATTATATTCGAGGGTATAGGGGTTACAAGAGTTGATCTACCACGAGATCGGTTGGGTTAACCCTAGATAGCTAGCCTAGCAATGTTATGATCATTCCTCCATTCTACCCTCCAGTTTATATAGACACCAGAGGGGCTTAGGGTTTGTACAAAGTCAGTTTTGCAGAAAGGAATAATATATCCGGACATATATACTTGCCATCCACGCATGCGGGAGTCCCCACCGGATATAGGAGAGGATCTTCGGTCTTGTATCTTGATGGCCCATCAGTCCGGCCCACATCAGTAGACCGAACGCCTAAGGACCCCCTAATCCAGGAGTCCCACAGTGGCAAGCAGTATCAATGGCTTCAGGACAAAACTTTCTTGGAGTCTTGTACTCATCAAGAATCGTAGATGCCATCCCAATGAGGGTTCTGTTCTTGCGCTCCATAATGCCATTCTGATGTGGTGTGTATGGAGAAGAGACCTCATGAGTGATGACCAATGTATCGAGATAAGTGTCGAGGCCTATGTTCTTGAATTTTGTGCCATTGTCACTTCTTATGTGCTTGATCTTGATGCCATAGTTGGTCATGGCTCGATTGGTGAAGCGTCTGAAGACATCCTGCACTTTAGTCTTGTAGAGAATTATGTGTACCCATGTGTATCTTTAATAATCATCAACAGTAACGAAGCCATAAAGATGTGCAGTGGTAGTAAGGGTAGAGTAATGAGTAGGGCCAAATAAGTCCATGTGTAGCAGCTCGAAGGGGCGTGATGTAGTCATGAGTGTCTTCGAGTGATGCTTGGCCCTTGTCATCTTCCCAGCTTCACAAGCACCACATAGATGATCCTTCTTGAACTTGACGCCCTCGATGCCAATGATATGCTTCTTCTTCATGAGAGTGTGCAAGTTCCTCATACCCGCATGTCCTAGCCTCTAATGCCAGAGCCAGCACTCTGAAGCTTTTTCTAGAAGACATACGGCAAGCTGTGGTCCTGCGGAGAAATCTACCATATACAAATCGTCTCTTCGATACCCTTCGAGGACTAGAGATTTGTCAGATCCATAAGCACAAGGCAACGATATTTTCCAAATATCACAATCATGTTCAGATCGCAAAGCATTGAGACAGACATTTAGTTGAATCCAAGGGATTCAATAAGCATCACTTTATCCATGTGCTAATCCTTTGAGATTGCAACTCTACCTAGGCCCAATACCTTGCTTTTACCAGTGTCAGCGAACATGATGTCACTTTTGTCAGACAGACGTAGGGTTGAATCCATAAGAAGACTTTGATCACCAGTCATGTGGTTAGTGCATCCACTGTCCATAATCCACTCAGTAGCCTTCGGAGCCGTACCCTACAGTGTAGTTAGGGGGATAGGCTTCATGAAGAGAAGTGTGAAGTGCAAACATTTGACGAACTAGCATACTATCAAAGTTCAGATCCTTGTTAGCAAAGATAGGATGTTTGTCAAGAAATCCTAGGACGAAATGCATAGTAAGGCCATTCTGGCACTTTGTCTTGCGTCCCACAAGATGTTTTAGGTCTCCAGCATTAGCACCAGAAGCCTTTGATTTCCACTAGAGACCTTTCCCTACAAAAGAAAGTTAATTCTTCTTAACCACCCACATCTTCTTAGGTGGCTTAGAAGTAATGAGTCTAAGTGCAGCATCTGAGAACTTTGGCTTTGGAGCCCTAGCAAATAGCCTTGCAAGAGGTGAATCATACTCATAAGAATATACATTAAAGTTCTTTGTTTTATGAACATAGCAGTTTGAAGAAACACGCTCATATTCATGAGTCTGAGTATGATTTCCCTGCAAAACATTGTTGTTAGGGTTACCTTGTGAGGTCCTCTGTCTGTATGAAGCCTTTGGACCATATGAAGCCTTAGGTCTGGGGTTTGTCTTCTTCCCAGGTGGGGTCATGATGACATTCACAAGGAAGCTAATCAAGACAACTTTTGGGCACCCAGATCTTCTTCAAAGGTGGTCCATGTCAGTGTCAAAACTGGCAGATCTCGGGTATGGGCGCGAACTGTGTGTCTGAGGATCAATGGTAACAAGGGACGATGGGGACGCAATGTTTACCGAGGTCCGGGCCCTCTTAAAGGAGGTAAAACCCTACGTCCTGCTTGATTGTATTCAATGGGTATAGGGGTTACAAGAGTTGATCTACCTCGAGATCGTAATTGATAAACCCTAGCTGTCTAGCCCATGAATTTTCTGATAGTCTCTACAGACTAAACCCTCCGGTTTATATACACATCGGAGGGGCCTAGGGTTGTACAAAGTCGGGTTGTGGGCGAAGGAAATAACATATCCAGACATCAAACTTGCCATCCATGCATATAGGAGTCCTACCCAAACACGGGGGAAAGTCGTCTGCTTTTATCTTCACGGCCCATTTGTACGGTCCCTATCAAATAGTCCGGACACCCGAGGACCCCCTAATCCAGGACTCCCTCAGTAGCCCTTGAACCGGTCTCTAATGACGATGTGTTCGGCACACGGATTGTCTTCGGCATTGCAAGGCGGGTTCCTTCTCCTGAACATTTTAGGATAACTTCCTGCATAAAGAAACTATATCTGATTCTGTATAATTAATACAACCCTTAGCCATGAAGGCAAGATGTCAAAAGAAAACAGTGTATTTTACTGACAACTTTTTTGGCGAAGCGTCACACTTGTCTCTTTAACATTTCAAACCATTTACATGCCTCTTGTTTCGTATTTTGTGGCCTAGCCTCCATTCGCATGTCTTGTCAAAACAGAGATCATGCCTGCCAATTGCGAGATTCTCATCAATACGGTGTTGGGTAATCCAACCGCACCTTTCACACGATCTTTTTGGGAATAGGCGAGTTTTAAGACTTGAGAGGGGGGCGTTTGGTATTTCACAGCCTATAAGAGGGTAAAAGATCCCATCTTTTTTTTACCACACCTTCCTCTAGCTTCTGCCTTCCAACCTTCAAGTTCTAGTGCTCAAAATCTCCAATGTTCCCCACCACCGCCACCCTCCCCAGCAATGGCCGGGTCCGGTTCCAAGGGCAAGTGGGAGGCCTCCTCCGTCACCGAGAAGGACATAAAGGAGCTCTGGAGCGCGGGCTATCTGTCTGTGGACATCGCACACAGGCTCCCTGACAAAGATCAGGTTAGCCCCACTCCGGAGCCTGGTGAGAGGGTCGTGTTCATCCCTCATTTCCTCAGGGCTAGGGTTTCCCCTTCACCCCTTCATCTGAGGCCTCATGTTCTACTATGGGCTAGATTTCCATGATCTAGCCCCAAATTCCTTCCTCCACGTTCATCATCGTATGCGAGGCTCTTCTCCGCATCCCGCCAGACTTCAACTTATGGCTCAACATTTTCAATCTGAAGCCGAAGGTGGTCGATGGACAACATGCAGACTGTGGCAGAGCCATGGTGAGCAAGCTCCCCAATTGTCAGGACCCCGACTCGATGCCACATAGGTCTAGCATGTAACACCTCATATCACTTTGCGGCCTCACGCACGGTATTCCCACGGGTGTCGTCTTACCTTTGCCTGGGACCGTTTGCGTCTTTTGGCACACGTATATGATAGTGTCGCTAGCACCCATATGATAAGGAGCCCGGGCTGACATGGCTAGTCGTAAACCCAAAGTGGCACAGACTTACAGGGACAGGCATCCATGACCCAGCATCGAACGTGTCGGTCATCAGCGAGTGAATCCAGGCTGTAGCACTGGGCTAGCAGGACTCCGGTGAACCGGGCTGTAGCGGGCTAACAGGACTCCGGTATTCATCGCGTGACATTTCCCCGAAGGGACAGACACAGGAACGAAGAAGGACACATGCCGGCCAGCCTAAGTGTTCCGGAGCAGTAGCAAGCTACCATGGCTCAGTGGAAACACTAGGAGACATTTCCCGGTAAGAGAGGCTACTAAAGATAAACAACTAGATGGTCAGATCCCACACATACCAAGCATTTCAATAACATACACACAATATGCTCGATATGTGCAATACAACATGGCATCATAAAATGACTCTACGACTCAAGTAGTTTATTCAATAGGCTCCGAGGAGCGAGATATTACAAACATGGGTCTCATGACCCAACATTCAGAGCATACAAATCAAGCACAAGCGGAAGCTATCATGTCTGGGTACAGACATCTATAAATGAAAAAGGCTGAGAAGCCTGACTATCTACCAGATCCTGCCGAGGGCACAAGATCGTAGCTGAGGTAACAAGCTAAACGTCGAAGACCACGCGGTAATACTAGTGAGACTGAAGTCTCTCTGCAAAAACATAAAATAGGCAAACGTGAGTACAAATGTACCCAGCAAGACTTACATCAGAACTAACTACATATGCATCATTATCAACAAAGGGGTGGTGGGGTTTAACTGCAGCAAGCCAGCTTTGACTTGGTGGCTATCCTGAACTACGACTGCGAGTAACTTTTTGAGGTGGCGCACACGAGTCCACATATTCACCATATCAATAGACCACTATGGATCCGCTCCCGTCTCCCTACGAGAACGCCATCCATAGCACTCACGCTTATCTTGCATATTTTAGAGTATCCACTTTCACTTGTCTATGAACTGATATAAGCAACCCAGAAGTCCTTTTCCGCGGACACGGCTATTCGAATAGATGATGTTAACCCTGCAGGGGTGTACTTCTTCACACACGCTCTCACCACTTACCGCCGTTTACACGACATGTACTCGGCAACCTTCAAGCGGAAGCCCAACGTGGGTGTCGGCCACGGCCTACCTAAACACTCAAGTCTCTAGTCCAGGTTTATCGCCTATTCGGGTTCCATCCATGAGGAGATCCGGCCGGAGTTTCGCTCACAGCCCCAAACGATGTGTACAGGGTTCCGTGACACCAAACGGGCGCCCGGTTTACCCAGCCACGTGCCTACCGCATCACAGCCCACCCCTACGGTCAGCGCTGTCCACGGCCTCCAGCATACTACAAACACCAGAAACTACTTGCAACTCCTGGACAGAGGACAAGGGTGATTAAGAAGCCGAGAGGGTCCATTGGTTTCGGGCCCAATGCGTGGTAGTAGCTGAATCATGGATCACAAACACAGAACTCAGTTCCTGAGGACGGCTGCAATGAGACAACCCACCATGTACTCCTACATGGCCTCTCACCGCTACCTTTACCAAAACGTGTTCACACACTTAGCTCACACACAGTAGGACATGTTCACACACCTCTGATTCATCCCCGATGAATCAGACCTGACTCAACTCTAAGCAGTAGCAGGCATGACAAACAAACATGAATGAGTAGGCACAACAGGGCTCAAACAACTCCTACTCATGCTAGTGGGTTTCATCTAATTACTGTGGAATGACAGGTCATGCAGAGGATAAAGGGGTTCAGCTACTGCAGCAAGTAACAGATGAATCGATGTTGTCCTAATGCAGTAAAAGAGAGCAGGGGCGAGAGAGTAGGATTGTATCGGAATGAACAAGGGGGTTTTGCTTGCCTCGCACTTGTGAAGATAACATTGAGTCTTCGTCAGTGTCAACGATCACATCCTCGGAACATCGTCTACCGGGAGGGAACAGATACCGACAACATAGAAAGGAACACAATCAATGCAATGCACAATATGATGCATGATCATGACATGGCAAAATGAATGTGTTTTGGGCTAATGCAACTAGCAACAGATTAAATGAAGTTGGTTTGAATCCAAGATTCAAATTCAAACTCCATATGGGGTTATTTAAATGTCATTCACTTCATTTGTCCTAAACAGTAGTGATAAGTTGTTCTAACATGCATGAAAATGGTACAGATGGATTCCTTGAATTTTTCTGATAATTTTTCATATATAATTTATTTAATTTGGAGTTACGGTTAATTTTCTATGATTTTTAGAAGTTTTAGGCATTTTCTGGAATTAATAAATCATTTAAGAATTATTTAATTTCCAGAAAACATTTACTGCGTCAGCAGTGCATCACCGTGACGTCAGCAAGTCAACAGGGGTCGGTCAGGGTCAAACCTGACGTGTGGGGTCCACACGTCAGTGTCTCAGTCAACTAACCAGGTTAGTTAGCCCTAACTAACTTAGTTAGCCGGGCGGGGCCCACATGTCAGTGACCTATCTAATTAGCTAGGTTAATTAGCGCTAACTAATCTAACACTAATCTAGCAGGCGCCTGGGCCCACACGTCAGGGGGGTCAAACCCCGGGTCAAACCCGCCGGAGTTGACCCGCGGCTTATCGCCGGCGACGCCAGCAACGGCGGAGGGCGTCGGAAACGCTCTTTCGGCGACCAAATCGGCGACTGAGAGGCTGTACGCGTAGCTGGGAGTCGCCCGCAGCCATCTGTACAAACGGCAGGGGCTGAGGTGGCCCGAGCTCACCGGAACGGGGCCCGCGGCGGCGACCGGAGTTCGGGCCAGCACGGGCACGGGGCTACGCTTGGAGAGCGAGCGAGCTGAGAGGCTGGGCAGCACCTGCTAGTCATGGGGAGCACTAAGAGCAGCTCAGTGGGGCCAGGGGAGCACGGAGGCTATGCGTGCAGCAGCAATGGCGGACGGTGGCTTCGGTGCTCGCGGGGAACGGCGCTACGGCACGGAGGGGAGCATGCTGAGTTAGGGGAGAGGGTCAGTGACTCACGGCGATGACGAGGGGACGCTCGGCGAGGTCGGGGACGGTCCGGAGCCGGCGAATTTGACGAAGATGGCCGGCGGGTCCGAGGTAGAAGGCGACGGCGATGGCGGCGATGCAGGGCTTCCGGAGGGCTGTGGATCGGTGGGGAGGAAGAGGTGGTCGAGGCGGAGCTCCTGGGTGCATCGGCGAGGCTAGGGGTGGCCGGTGGCCATGGGTACGGCGACGATGACGGCGAGCTCCGCTCGGTGGTGTGCGCGGGAGGGAAGCAGAGGAGGAAACGGGGTCCAGGGGAAGAGAGGGGAGGTGCAGGGGGCGAGGGGGAGTGCGTGGCTCCTTCAGGTGCCTCCAGCGGCGAGCAGGTAAGCAGGAGGTGGCCGGAGCGTGCGCGCGCGCGTCGGGCACACGCCCTCCTGCCTACTGGCAGGAGGTTGAAGACGGTGGCGACTGCGGTGGGCTGGGCCGCACAGTGCTGGACCAGCACAGGAGCTGGGCCGGCTCTGGTGGGCTGCACAGGTAAGCTTTGCTCTTTTTATTATTTACTGTTTTCTATTTTCTGTAGTTTGTTTTGAGTTAGTTTAGCAACTAAATCATTTAAATAAATTCTGTAGATTTTTATGTGGCTTGCCAAAAATATATACAAAGCCACTCACAAACTTCCATAATTATTGGAGTCATATTAAATATAAATCCAAAGCAAATAGTTATTGGATTAATTCAAATGGCCCAAAATAATTAACTCTGAGATACCAAAAATATTGTTTTGAGTTTTACCTCTTTGCAATATTTTCAGAGACTAAGAGGAACATTTTTTTTGGACTTCTTTGAGGAGATTTTAATGTTGATCATTTTTTAGAAGGTTTCTGAGGCTTTGAAAATTCCTCAATTCAAATTTCATTTGAATTTAAACATGATGCAGCAAGAGGTCTAGCCTAGTGCATTACCAGAAGCTAGGGATGTGACAACTCACCCCCACTAAACAAGAATCTCGTCTCGAGATTCAAGCGTAGGGTAGGATGAAGGGGAAGCGGAAACTAGTATAATCTTCATGATCCAGGTTGCACTTCATAGAAACATTGATTCGATCACCATCTTTGTCTTGTCGTCTTGCTCTGAGAAATCCTGCCAACATGACCTGGAGGGAAAGAGACTCTAGAAGGGTTGATCTTCTCGAAGATCGAACAACTCACGGAATGAGACATAGCAACATCTCTTGAGCTGGGAGACGAAGCACAGATTTGAAGAAATGGAGTGGAGCAGATGACGAAGGTTCACTAGGTAGACAACGATTCCACGCTTAAGAAGGTGGTAAACGATTGCCAACGTAGCGAAGAGTTGAGTTGCCATGATACCACGACGAAACATCCTGGAGGAAGGTGATCGTAGAGTATTACCTTAAGTGGCAAAAAGAATTACTTTTGATTCAGAGATCATTGAAACTCTTCATACCAGCATAAGGCAGTTCACAACGATCGTTTGGAGGGGGTCTGTAGAATGGCATACTCGGACTTGGATGATGTGGATTACCTTGTTGAAGACAACGTAATGGATGAATTTGCTTATCACCGGAGGTGGAAGAGACCCATGGTAGAATGGCACTTTGCCGGTGCAAGCTGGGAACAAAATGCAAATGCTGGGAATGATTCTGGTAACTGGGGAAGAACCCAACAATAAAGAGTGAATTCACTGTTGGAGTGGTTATAGCATAACCGAAGGGACTAGGAGCAATCCCGGTTAGTGCCGGTGATAACACCTAACGCTGGTGCGTGCTCTCAAGAACTTGAGCAATTCCATAATCATCAAGGTTTTACCAACATCCGTGTCAAGGGTCCGATAACACAACTTACTACCATGATGAATGGTGATGGAGGATGCAGATGCAAAGGAAGATAACACCTTCTCAGATTTCACCCTTGGCGGGGCCAAGGAAATAAAATCTGGATGATCGACCGAGAGACATTTAGCACTCCGCTTCTAATGTTCTCCTTGATGTGCTAGTGTAACCCATTCATAGAAATGGTTTGATATCTAGAACATCAAGTACAAAGGTCGGACTTCGGGAGCACAAGAATCCATAAGGAACAATTAGGGAGGTAAATCCTACGAAATCCTTATGGGGAGGTGGCCAACTGCTTCAATCAAGATACCACAATAATAGGTCCTTCGGCTGGGTGGTGCTGGCCACGACATCCATCTTACCGGTTATCAAGGGACCAATATTATAGTTCTTGGGAAATGTTCCAAACCATCATATCTGCCTGAGATTCAGATCTGGTTGGTGTCAGGATATTCCAGACTCATCGAGTCTAGGAAGAAAAATGAAAGTTTGCAACACAATTCGACGAGATGACGTTGCAAGATTCTCGGGAAATGAACTACGATAGCAAGCTCCAAAACATGAGCTGGTTCTGCTACAAACATGTGAACACGTTGTCTAAGACAAGCATGACCACAAAGTAGTCTTATAATAAAACACTACCGAGTTCAGGAGGGGGAACCATCAGCGAGGATATCGAAGTTTTGTACAAATCCGTCTGGTACCTTCGGGACTAGCACTTAGAACTTATTAATCTTGAATAAATCAATCAGTGGCTTGGTGTGCTAGGGACCCATATAGAATGGAGGTTGCAAGTCTCCGAACCACAGAATACTTCGCACGTATGCATGACTGATTTGGGATGATTCCAAAGGAAACAACATTGACTTTCTCGAATCCACGGCGGCAACTTGCATCAAATGCACATGGACTGGAGGAAGTCACTTCTTACATCCGAACATTTGCTCCATGAACTAGCATGAAGAAATGCTTTCAAAAGTTTCCAACACTAACTTAATGTTCAACAACTTCATGGAGGAGATAAGAATGTTGTCAATGGGCTCAACAACAACTCATCAGAATTTCCATATCACTGGACTTCCACCATCGTGTGAACACGGTGATAGCATTGGTCAGCCCCAAAGATATAATGGTGTATGCTCGAGGGATCAACCACGAGTAAGATAACATTACGAACATCGTTGGTTCTGACTTGATTTGACGATAGCCCACACTCAAATCAAAGGATTGATAAGACAATAGGTCCAGCAACTGATCACAGGGACCAATCGATGAAGATATCATCTTTCTTCAACACACACTACACAAGAATATCCCTTTGGAACGAACTAAGTCAGACAAGTTTTTATCTTCCAACTCTCCAAGTTGTTGTCCAGCTTAACCAACTAGCTCAGGGATATCTAACACCGATTTTTGGAGAAAGGGTGGTTCACAAGAAACCAACTTGATCACGAGCTCAACATAGCGGTCAGGTGACAACCTGGTAATACTTCTGAGAAGATATTCAGAAAATCACGAGCCACCGGTATGTTACTAAGCTCGAGAACAATCTTGCTTTTGAGGGCAAGACGATATGATCAAATGAGTGAGGACTGGACAAGATCCTAACTCATCAATCGAAGGGTGCACCGAAATAAGGACTAGGTAGCACGATGAGTCTTAGAAGGATGATTCGAAAACCAACATACTAAGAATGAAATTATTATCCTTTAACTACCAAGCAACAGAGTTGCTAGCAGTATTGATTTCACACATCACAATTCATTTGTCGGTATTCCGGTTGCATCAACACGAGGGCCGAGGAATGAACAGTGATGGCAAGAAGTATCACTGTACCAAGAGTTCATGGGATGGTGTGCAATTCCTATAACAATCTCGATATAAAATATGGTAATACTCCAAGGTAGAACAGAACGAAAGCTGGATTGTAACTTGATCTGCGGAACACAACTACTTTGACCCAATCCTAGATATGGAAGAGGTACTGGAGTTTGTTTCTCCTAGTCATTCCGGAATAGAATGGCTTGACAGACCACAAGAGTCATAGGCATCGATAAACGAACGCACGCATACTCTTGACTATCAATTGATAGACGAGGGTCAGAATGCAACTAAAGAGAACAACTCAAAGGAACATATAACTTTCTGAGTTGTGGATGCATAGATTAGTATGTCGAACCAAGTTCAACATATTTCTTCCAGATAACCCATGCAAAAAGGTAGAACTGGCAGAGTCACGATTTATGAATGGAGAACTCCTCAAGAGTACTCTAATTGTGATCTTTTGATCCAATAAACTTCTGCCATAATGGTTCATGGTATTTGGAAGAACGATATACCACGGACCTCGAGGACTATCGCAAAGTTACTAATAGCCTGAAGGAACTAGCAAACACTATCAACATGAAGTAAGTAGAGTGAATCTCGGGTTCAAAACCCAAGGAGTAGAATACCTACTACTAAGTGGCATCACGGGATGCTTTCGAGAATAAAAGCCAGAATCATCACACTGGGACACAAAACATTGCTAGATTACTAGGTGACTCCCTAAAACACCTAGGGTCATAATAATAGCTCCAACATATATGTCAAGGCAATAATTTACCTCAACTCACCGATTAGTGTGGTTAATCTGGCCCAAAGGAACATCGGAATGGGAGGAAGGAATTTTGCAAATGCTTCAGACTATTCAGAAACGTGGGGTGACTCGGACAGCATAACGGCTGTAAATGCTCAGAAAAGATTTGAGACATTCACAAAAATGGTGGCATAACCACTCAAAGGCACAATATCAAGGTTTCGAGATCAACAATTTAACATACGGAAGTAATAGGAACTGAAACGAGGCTTAAGTCCAACAATTCTATAGGTCTACGGATTGGTAACACATGATCCTAATAGAAAGAAGAGATAGCCTAGTTCTTAATCCCCGCAGGAAAGATAAGATGACTCAGATCAGAAGGGCATGAGGTATAAGGAGTAAAAAGAGCCTTACGTTCCATCCCACAATCAATTCCCTTATATAACTAAAGAATTTCTAGACTCAACTTCGACCAGTTTGGCTTGGTAATCCTACAGGCAGTCAAGCTCTGATACCAACGCTGTCAGGACCCCGACTCGATGCCACATAGGTCTAGCATGTAACACCTCATATCACTTTGCGGCCTCACGCACGGTATTCCCATGGGTGTCGTCTTACCTTTGCCCGGGACCGTTTGCGTCTTTTGGCACACGTATATGATAGTGTCGCTAGCACCCATATGATAAGGAGCCCGGGCTGACATGGCTAGTCGTAAACCCAAAGTGGCACAGACTTACAGGGACAGGCATCCATGACCCAGCATCGAACGTGTCGGTCATCAGCGAGTGAATCCAGGCTGTAGCACTGGGCTAGCAGGACTCCGGTGAACCGGGCTGTAGCGGGCTAACAGGACTCCGGTATTCATCGCGTGACATTTCCCCGAAGGGACAGACACAGGAACGAAGAAGGACACATGCCGGCCCGCCTAAGTGTTCCGGAGCAGTAGCAAGCTACCATGGCTCAGTGGAAACACTAGGAGACATTTCCCGGTAAGAGAGGCTACTAAAGATAAACAACTAGATGGTTAGATCCCACACATACCAAGCATTTCAATAACATACACACAATATGCTCGATATGTGCAATACAACATGGCATCATAAAATGACTCTACGACTCAAGTAGTTTATTCAATAGGCTCCGAGGAGCGAGATATTACAAACATGGGTCTCATGACCCAACATTCAGAGCATACAAATCAAGCACAAGCGGAAGCTATCATGTCTGGGTACAGACATCTATAAATGAAAAAGGCTGAGAAGCCTGACTATCTACCAGATCCTGCCGAGGGCACAAGATCGTAGCTGAGGTAACAAGCTAAACGTCGAAGACCACGCGGTAATACTAGTGAGACTGAAGTCTCTCTGCAAAAACATAAAATAGGCAAACGTGAGTACAAATGTACCCAGCAAGACTTACATCAGAACTAACTACATATGCATCATTATCAACAAAGGGGTGGTGGGGTTTAACTGCAGCAAGCCAGCTTTGACTCGGTGGCTATCCTGAACTACGACTGCGAGTAACTTTTTGAGGTGGCGCACACGAGTCCACATATTCACCATATCAATAGACCACTATGGATCCGCTCCCGTCTCCCTACGAGAACGCCATCCATAGCACTCACGCTTATCTTGCGTATTTTAGAGTATCCACTTTCACTTGTCTATGAACTGATATAAGCAACCCAGAAGTCCTTTTCCGCGGACACGGCTATTCGAATAGATGATGTTAACCCTGCAGGGGTGTACTTCTTCACACACGCTCTCACCACTTACCGCCGTTTACACGACATGTACTCGGCAACCTTCAAGCGGAAGCCCAACGTGGGTGTCGGCCATGGCCTACCTAAACACTCAAGTCTCTAGTCCAGGTTTATCGCCTATTCGGGTTCCATCCATGAGGAGATCCGGCCAGAGTTTCGCTCACAGCCCCAAACGATGTGTACAGGGTTCCGTGACACCAAACGGGCGCCCGGTTTACCCGGCCACGTGCCTACCGCATCACAGCCCACCCCTACGGTCAGCGCTGTCCACGGCCTCCAGCATACTACAAACACCAGAAACTACTTGCAACTCCTGGACAGAGGACAAGGGTGATTAAGAAGCCGAGAGGGTCCATTGGTTTCGGGCCCAATGCGTGGTAGTAGCTGAATCATGGATCACAAACACAGAACTCAGTTCCTGAGGACGGCTGCAATGAGACAACCCACCATGTACTCCTACATGGCCTCTCACCGCTACCTTTACCAAAACGTGTTCACACACTTAGCTCACACACAGTAGGACATGTTCACACACCTCTGATTCATCCCCGATGAATCAGACCTGACTCAACTCTAAGCAGTAGCAGGCATGACAAACAAACATGAATGAGTAGGCACAACAGGGCTCAAACAACTCCTACTCATGCTAGTGGGTTTCATCTAATTACTGTGGAATGACAGGTCATGCAGAGGATAAAGGGGTTCAGCTACCGCAGCAAGTAACAGATGAATCGATGTTGTCCTAATGCAGTAAAAGAGAGCAGGGGCGAGAGAGTAGGATTGTATCGGAATGAACAAGGGGGTTTTGCTTGCCTGGCACTTCTGAAGATAACATTGAGTCTTCGTCAGTGTCAACGATCACATCCTCGGAACATCGTCTACCGGGAGGGAACAGATACCGACAACATAGAAAGGAACACAATCAATGCAATGCACAATATGATGCATGATCATGACATGGCAAAATGAATGTGTTTTGGGCTAATGCAACTAGCAACAGATTAAATGAAGTTGGTTTGAATCCAAGATTCAAATTCAAACTCCATATGGGGTTATTTAAATGTCATTCACTTCATTTGTCCTAAACAGTAGTGATAAGTTGTTCTAACATGCATGAAAATGGTACAGATGGATTCCTTGAATTTTTCTGATAATTTTTCATATATAATTTATTTAATTTGGAGTTACGGTTAATTTTCTATGATTTTTAGAAGTTTTAGGCATTTTCTGGAATTAATAAATCATTTAAGAATTATTTAATTTCCAGAAAACATTTACTGCGTCAGCAGTGCGTCACCGTGACGTCAGCAAGTCAACAGGGGTCGGTCAGGGTCAAACCTGACGTGTGGGGTCCACACGTCAGTGTCTCAGTCAACTAACCAGGTTAGTTAGCCCTAACTAACTTAGTTAGCCGGGCGGGGCCCACATGTCAGTGACCTATCTAATTAGCTAGGTTAATTAGCGCTAACTAATCTAACACTAATCTAGCAGGCGCCTGGGCCCACACGTCAGGGGGGTCAAACCCCGGGTCAAACCCGCCGGAGTTGACCCGCGGCTTGTCGCCGGCGACGCCAGCAACGGCGGAGGGCGTCGGAAACGCTCTTTCGGCGACCAAATCGGCAACTGAGGGGCTCTACGCGTAGCTGGGAGTCGCCCGCAGCCATCTGTGCAAACGGCAGGGGCTGAGGTGGCCCGAGCTCACCGGAACGGGGCCCGCGGCGGCGACCGGAGTTCGGGCCAGCACGAGCACGGGGCTACGCTTGGAGAGCGAGCGAGCTGAGAGGCTGGGCAGCACCTGCTAGTCATGGGGAGCACTAAGAGCAGCTCAGTGGGGCCAGGGGAGCACGGAGGCTATGCGTGCAGCAGCAATGGCGGACGGTGGCTTCGGTGCTCGCGGGGAACGGCGCTACGGCACGGAGGGGAGCATGCTGTGTTAGGGGAGAGGGTCAGTGACTCACGGCGATGACGAGGGGACGCTCGGCGAGGTCGGGGACGGTCCGGAGCCGGCGAATTTGACGAAGATGGCCGGCGGGTCCGAGGTAGAAGGCGACGGCGATGGCGGCGATGCAGGGCTTCCGGAGGGCTGTGGATCGGTGGGGAGGAAGAGGTGGTCGAGGCGGAGCTCCTGGGTGCATCGGCGAGGCTAGGGGTGGCTGGTGGCCATGGGTACGGCGACGATGACGGCGAGCTCCGCTCGGTGGTGTGCGCGGGAGGGAAGCAGAGGAGGAAACGGGGTCCAGGGGAAGAGAGGGGAGGTGCAGGGGGCGAGGGGGAGTGCGTGGCTCCTTCAGGTGCCTCCAGCGGCGAGCAGGTAAGCAGGAGGTGGCCGGAGCGTGCGCGCGCGCGTCGGGCACACGCCCTCCTGCCTACTAGCAGGAGGTTGAAGACGGTGGCGACTGCGGTGGGCTGGGCCGCACAGTGCTGGACCAGCACAGGAGCTGGGCCGGCTCTGGTGGGCTGCACAGGTAAGCTTTGCTCTTTTTATTATTTACTGTTTTCTATTTTCTGTAGTTTGTTTTGATTTAGTTTAGCAACTAAATCATTTAAATAAATTCTGTAGATTTTTATGTGGCTTGCCAAAATATATACAAAGCCACTCACAAACTTCCAGAATTATTGGAGTCATATTAAATATAAATCCAAAGCAAATAGTTATTGGATTAATTCAAATGGCCCAAAATAATTAACTCTGAGATACCAAAAATATTGTTTTGAGTTTTACCTCTTTGCAATATTTTCAGAGACTAAGAGGAACATTTTTTTTGGACTTCTTTGAGGAGATTTTAATGTTGATCATTTTTTAGAAGGTTTCTGAGGCTTTGAAAATTCCTCAATTCAAATTTCATTTGAATTTAAACATGATGCAGCAAGAGGTCTAGCCTAGTGCATTACCAGAAGCTAGGGATGTGACACCAATGCTGTCAGGACCAAAGGGGCATTTGTGGAGACAGTCAAGGTGTGGCAGCAAGAGTGGTTCTACATCACCGAACCCCATGACGCCAACTATGCATCCACACCCGACTTCAGATCCGACCCCCCCCCCACGAGACTCACCTCTTGGATCGCTGCTACGTCTTGAGCTTGCGTTGGTTTTCCTTCAATAGGAAAGGGTGATGCAGCAAAGTAGCGTAAGTATTTCCCTCAGTTTTTGAGAACCAAGGTATCAATCTAGTAGGAGGCTCCTCAAAAGTCCCATGCACCTACACAAACAAACAAGAACCTCACAACCAACACAATAAAGGGGTTGTCAATCCCTTCACGGCCACTTGCGAAAGTGAGATCTGATAGAGATAATAAGATAAGATAAATATTTTTGGTATTTTTATGATATAAATTGGAAAGTAAAAGATGCAAATAAAAGATAGAAGAAAGCTTATATGATAAAGGATAGACCCGGGGGCCATAGGTTTCACTTGTGGCTTCTCTCAAGATAGGATAAGTATTACGGTGGGTGCACTACAAAAAAAAGACACATCCATGACATTTTGGGCCGAACGAAAAAAATTGATGTCATACTTATGACACTTCTATGACGATAATTGTTACAAAACCCGGTATCATCATAGATGTGGTGGGCTCCTACTTCTATGACAAAAAATCATGACAAAAAATGGGCTTTTCATCCTGGGCGGGCCGGAGACGCAGCTGCATGACATTCTTTGGGCCGTCCATGACGGAAAAAACCGTGGTAGAAGTGAGTGCGAGGAAAATTTCGGGGAGTTCCCGGTTACGGTGGGTGGTCGGGGCTGAGCGATGCGCGCTTTTCTCGTACACGTACGCGCCTATGTGCGAGGCGTTGGGCTCTAACTGAACCCGAGAGATTGCACTGCAGGCTACGCGATACTTAACCCGAGCGATCAAGTGATTCCTTCGCTACTACTGCTAACTGAAGCCGATCAATGATGCCTCTGGATGAACAAAGAGCATTGCATGGAGGTTTGGATGAACAGTGAGCATTGCGGGGTGGTTTGGATGAACAGTGAGTGGTGGGGGTGGATGAACAGGACCCCATGGCGTTGCCTCTGGATGAACAGGACCCCGATCGATCAAGATGGTTGGGGCTGGATGAACAGGACACCGTGGAGGGCTGGATGAACAGGACGACCCCGTGGAGGGCTGGATGAACGGTAGACGGTGGAGGGGTGGATGAACAGTAGCCCTTGGAGGGGTGGTTGAACAGGAGCCCGTGCAGAGGGGTGGTTGAAAAGTAGCCGGTGGAGTAGCGCATGGTGGAGGCTGGATGAACATGAGCCCATGGATGAACAGTCGCGGGTGGAGGCTGGAGGAGGTCGACGATGGATGAACAGTAGCCCGTGGAGGCTGGAGGAGGTCGCCGGTGGAGATGACCAGTATCTCATGGAGTCTCGTTTTGCGGTACACCACACCCCTCCCGATGAACAGGACCCCTATTTAGATCCTAGCAATCCAACACAAGTCTGTTTTGTCGGTTTTGCGGTACGCCACACCCCTCCCGATCAACAGGACCCCTTTTCAACCGTAGGAGGTCCAACACAAGTCCGTTTCCTCTGTTTTGCGATAAGCAAGACTCCTCGCGATGAACAGGATCCCATTTCGAACGTGGCTGGTCGAACACAAGGTCGTTTCCTCCATTCTATGGTACACCAGGCCTCGTTTCCATCGCCTGCTCCGTCCAAGACGGTTGACTCCCACGTGTTCCGTTGCCTCTTGATGAACACGACACATTCCGTTGCCTCCCCATGAACACGACGACGACGCAGTTTCTCCGTTTCAATCCAGCAATGTACACCAGCCTTGGCCATAGATATGCATGAGTAGGCGTTCGAGACCCCGCCCGTATGTACGTGCATGGCCATATTTTCTTTCTTGCACCCTGGCCGTTGTACGTAGGTGTACATGCTACGTGTGCGCCTCTACTACGACACGTGCGCGCCTCTACATCGACCAGTGTATATGTACGTACACGTTCACGACCAAAATGACAACACTACATATGCTTTGACCAGGTGGGTCCCGACTGTCAGGCACTTCCTTGCGTGCGAGGATGTAGCTGGTGGGTCCCAGCAGTCATGGGGAGAATCGTTTTTTTTGGACGCACTTCCTTCCGTGTGAAGATGTAGCTGGTGGGTCCCAACAGTCAGGGGGGAAATGTTTTTTCAGGAAATACGGTGGCCCGTCCGGTGGGTCCCCGCTATCAGGTGGAGGAATAATTATTTTGCGCGTAATAAGGAGGCACTTCCTTGTGGCTGTCGTGGACTATCCGGTGGGTCTCCGATGGAAGTCGATCATTGACCACATTGACCATGCCGCGCCGAGAGCACCATGACGGTGGACGATGGCGAGGCCTAGGAATGGGACTACGCGAAGCCGGGGAAGAAGCGCCAGTGGATGCCCACGCGGAGAGGAGTACGAGGGTTCACTGGTTCGGCTGCGGTGTGAGGCTGCCGTCACCGCAGAATAACAGGGGGTGTGAGTGATTAGAGGGATGGTCTGGCCAGCAGTGGGAGTAGTAGGAGGCGGTGAGGCCTCCGTGGCATCACACCTGGCCACGGGAGGCAGGAGCATGCGGCACGACCGATGCTGCTTTGGGTGGCTGGAGCAAGAAGACCAGAGGTTGAAGAAGCACTACGGTCGTTGGATGGACATCGTACGGTCACTGGAGCTAGAATCGTTCATATTGACTAAAGTTGACAAAGTCCTCCGTCCCAGTCAACTTAGTAGGCCCACAAGTCAGCCTCCCTACATGGTGGGTCCCAGCTAGCAGGGGGAGTATTAATTTTTTTGTGCGTAATAAGGAGGCACTTTCGATGGGTCCGAGCTGACAGCGGGGGGAACATTTTTTTTTCACGAAATACGGTGGCCTGTATGGTGGGTCCTAGCAGTCAGGGGGAACGTTTTTTCCGCAAAATATGGTGGCCCATCCAGTGGGTCCCAGCTGTCAGGGGGAAAACGTTTTTGTCGCGAAATACGGTGGCCCGTCCGGTGGGTCCCTACTGTCAGGTGGAGGAATAAATATTTTGCTCGTAATAAGGAGGCACTTCCTTGCGCTGTCGTGGACCCATCTGTCAGCCTCTCCACGTATAGTACTCTTTCGATGGAAGTCGGTCATTGACCACATTGACCACGCTGCGCCGAGAGCACCACGGCGGTGGACAACGGCGAGGCCTAGGATGGGGACGACACGGAGTCGGGGAAGACGTGGCAGTGGATGCCCACGCATCGAGGAGTATGAGGGTTCACTGGTTCGGCTGCGGTGTGAGGCTGCCGTCGCTACAGAATAACAGGGGGTGTGGGTGAGTGGAGGGATGGCCTGGCCAGCGGTGGGAGTAGTATGGGGGCGGTGAGGCCTCCACGGCAGCACAGCCGGCCACAGGAGGCAGGAGCTGGTGGCACGACCGGCACTGCTTTCGGCGGCTAGAGCAAGAAGACCAGAGGTTGAAGAAGCACTACGGCCATTGGATGGACATTGTACGGTCACTGAAGCTAGAATCGTTTATATTGACTAAGTTGACAAAGCCCTTGGTACGCGCCAACTTAGTAGGCCCATAGGCCAGGCTCCAAAACGGTGTGCCCCAGATGTTAGGGGGAGGAATCATTTTTTGGGCGGCCGAAGCTAAGAATATCCGAGATTGAAGAAGAAGCACGACATCCATTGGATAGACATCCAACGGCCACTGCTGCTAGAACCGCGTGTTGTCTATAATAAGTTTACAAAGCCTTGCATACAAGTCAACTTATTTTTTTAGGGGACGCGTCAACTTAGTAGGCCCACAAGTGTGTGGCAGACAACTTATATCCGATTTGCAATTTTTGAATTCTAATGGAATTTACTACAGCCCATTTATAGTTTGTTAAAAGTACAACCCTTTTTCTAGCTAGGACAACGATTAATAATTTCAACCAACCGTTGAAGACAAATATCAATAAAATCTCCCACATTTTGATGGTATCCTAAATATTTTTATCCCAAAATTTCTAGTCAGATTAAATATAAATTTGTATTACGTAAAAATCCAACGACACATTACGCGTGCAACAATGAAAAATGATGCTTTTCAAAATCCATAAATAATATTTTATAAACTAATTTCGTATTTGGTGCATTTTTTATAGTTACTGCCCAGTTTTTATATTTACATCCTATTTATTATTTTTTAAAGCCCATTTTCCTGTTAAGCCTGATGCATCCCTCCTAGGAAAGATTTGCAGCCCACCGGGGCGGAGAATAACAAGTTGACCTTGCCTGAGTATTCCTCAAAAAACGTATAGCTGGGCTAGCCATTTTCATCTTGAAAAAATTAATATCTGGGCTGGATAGCTAGCCTGGGCTAGACGGGCCACAGCTCGCCCAATTAATACCATGCTCTCCTCTGAACAACAATGAAATCATGGCCAAGAAAAATTCTGAAGTGCTCACGCCTCAAAAACACAAATACTGCTCGAGGTGCTTGGTCCCAGCTATCGGCCGCACCTTGTGCAATTCTCTCATTTCTATTGACTACATAGGTTGACAATGGTGTGGGACAATGATGTCAGGAAACCAGGAGGAAGCAAAAAAAATTATAGTTGTACATAATAAGGAGGCACTTGCGTACGTATGGCTACGGCCCTAGTGGGTCCCTACTGTCATCCAGTCAAAATAAAGTCATCTCCTGAATCCTCATATTCGTTGACAATGTTAATAATGCTCGGTGCCACAACGAGTGCAACAACTCAAAGGACGACGGAGAGGGCCTCGCGGGCCCTACGGATGGTCTGATTAAGCGCCTGCTGCTCATTTAGGAAGCCAGGATCATCGGACACCTATGAGCACCTTCGAGAAACTGAGACGGCATGAAACGGTAAGGCCGCGCTTGGGAGCTCTGGTTTATTTCACACCTGTATTAACATACAGGTGTAATTTACTCATCATCACAAACAACGCGTAAAATACAGGCGTAATGAAACCGGGGGGCCCGAGGTCTGTAAGTAAAACCGGCGTGTTACGCGTGTAATTTGAGAGACCAGTGTATATTTTACTAGTCGAAATCGACCAACCAAGCGCTTTGCCCTAGACCATATGCTTTTATTTACAAGCATCAATTTTTACAAGCAGTTTTGGTTGGAAAATGATGATCCAATCACGACCTAATAGGATGAGTTGGTCGGAAGATCATATGGTTTCACGTCTAACCTACCTGACTTGCCGTATAGGCTATCAATGAAACATAAGACGATGAACTTTGTAAGCACGGAAACAACAGAAAAGCATGATCTTCTTAATAGGCAAATCACTGGCATTAGATCGACATGCAAAACAATAAGAAGCATTATTCTCATCAGGCACGGTGAACAGCTCGTGATGCCGCATGCCACAGCATTCGAAGCTCAACTTTGCAATCAAACACAAGGCCTAACATTACATAGACAATATTCAGAAAAAACTCTTAACACAGGAATATCTCAGCAAAGTAACTATTTACTTCTAAACTGAACACATGAATAGGAAAAAGCAATCGACGCTGCTCACAGCAAGGGCATCCCACTCAAAAATATCAAATGCATGTCTTCTGGCTAACATCAATGAGCAAATTTTGACAAGGTTTTCCAATTCCAATATATTAAACTAACGTCTTCTTGCTAACATCAATGATTAAACTTTGACAAGCTTTCCCCATTCGTATGTAATGCCTATGATCGTGGAGTCCCGTCGTGGCTTCTTGTACTTGTTTGGGCACTTTTGGCCCAGCGCACTCCACGTGTTGTAGAATTGCCAATGCTCTCTGCAGACTAGTCATGTCACCAGCGTCTAATAATACTCTGTAAAGCTTCTCGGTCATTCCTTCTATAATGTAGCGCAAACAGTGACTGCTTCTTTCTGTAAAGTGGAACGACCAACTGGACCCAGTAATGCAGCAGTTTGCCTTGGACACATTGGCTCCTTTTGTGTAGTTCAACTAAAATCAAAGTCAGAATAAAACTGGGCTTTAATTTTGATATCCCTGTAAGCAACAATAGGTATAAGGGAAACAATTACTGAGAAATAATGGTTGATGACTTGTACTCCTAGAAGAAAAGCATCTACTGATCTACCTGGGAAACAAAGCAGGAGAGTAGCAATTCTCCATCGGTGTGATTCATTCATATTGACTGAGACATTATCTTAACAATGCCTTGTTTCAACATGTATAAAGAACGATAAAGCAGAAAAGTACCATTCCTAAAACAATGCAACTGATTCATTTTAACAGAGACATTATGGTAACAATACCTTGGTTAAACATGTAGAGAGAACTACAAAGCAGGACAGTACCATTCCTAACAAGTGTTGCAGTTTTGAACTAAGATTTAGTAGTTAATTAATTCTGAGAGTGGCATTGCTTAATTTTACCAGCGGCATTAGATTAACAAAAAGCATAAACAGTTCCAGGGGAGAGTGGGCGCAACAACAACATGTGCTTCCATCGACTTATAAAGGGGGTGATGCCGAGTTTTGTCGTAACAAAGAAACAAGCATCATTTTTGGGTTGGAACAATATTTGCTCACTTAATGGTAAAAGACAATAGTTCAATAGCTTCAATTCAACATTTATCCAGAACAGTACCAATAGAAGTAGCACAACATCTCAAAGCACACTGCACCATCATGTGGATGAAAGTCGGTACTGACCTTTCTTGACCAAGATTTGAAACAGCTCGAGAGGAGGATTTTAATGAAATCCCAACACGTATATGAAAATCCGATCTCCTTTTGTGCAGTTCCACCAAAATTAAGCAAAGTCTCCGCTGTGACATTCAAGTTGAACTGCAGAAAACACTCTTAAAACAAAAGTGTTTCGTATAGCGAAGCAAAATTTCGCAATGGCAACAAGTTGAATAGATATCCCTGTTTAAACAGAGGCAAAAAAGGAATCAATTACTGGCTAATAAAGGAGGATAAAACATGCGGCCACAAAAATGGTAATCCCGCCAATCCCTAACAAGTGTTGCAGTTTTGAAATAAGATTCAGTAGTTTATTCTGAGAGTGGCATTGCTTAATTTTACCAGCGGCATTAGATTAACAAAAAGCATAAATAGTTCCAGGGGAGAGTGGGCGCAACAACAATATGTGCTTCCATCTACTTATAAAGGGGGTGATGCAGAGTTTGTTGTAACAAAGCAACAAGCATCATGTCTGGGTTGGTACCATTTTTGTTCACTACTTAATGGGAAAAGAGAGCATACAGTAGCTTCAATTCAACATTTATTTAAAATAGTACCAATACAAGTAGCACAACATCTCAAAGCACACTGCACAATCATGTGGATGAAGGCCTGTACTGACCTTTCATGAGAAGACCAGAATAAAATTCGAATCTACCAACACGAATAGGAAACCCAATCTCGTTTTGTGCGGTATAGCAACAAGTTGAATAGATATCCCTGTTTAAACAGAGGCAAAAAAGGAATCAATTACTGGCTAATAAAGGAGGATCAAACATGCGGCCACAAAAATGGTAATCCCGCCAATCCCTAATAAGTGTTGCAGTTTTGAAATAAGATTTAGTAGTTAATTCTGAGAGTGGCATGCTTAATTTTAGTAGTGGCATTAGATTAACAAAAAGCATAAACAGTTCCAGGGAGAGTGGGAAAAACAACACCATGTGCTTCCATCTACTTATAAAGGGGGTGATGCAGAGTTTGTTGTAACAAAGCAACAAGCATCATGTCTGGGTTGGTACCATTTTTGTTCACTACTTAATGGGAAAAGAGAGCATACAGTAGCTTCAATTGAACATTTATTTAAAACAGTACCAATACAAGTAGCATAGCATCTCAAAACACACTGCACGATCATGTGGATGAAGGCAAGTACCAACCTATCATGACACACACAAGATAATGTACGAATCTGCCAACACGAATTGGAAATCCAATCTCGTTTTGTGCAGTTGCACTGAAATCAAGAAAAGTATTTCGAGTAGAGAAGCAAAATGTCGCAATGGCAACAAGTTGAATAGATACCCCTATTTTAACAGAGGCAAAACAGGAAACAATTACTTGCCGATAAAGGAGGATGAAACAAACGGTGACAGAAAGAAGCATCTAACTTATCTTGGATGGAAAACAAAGTAGGATAGTAGCATTTCTAAAAAGGTTCCATTGATTCATATTAACAAAGACATTCTCTTAAAACAACATTCGTTAAAAAATGTAATTTACTTTTAACAGTAGCATTGCTTCAATTTTCCGGTGGCATTCTTAGATTAACAACAACAAAATAGCTGTATGGGACAAGCCAGCACCATGTGCATCCACACGTATAAATGGGTGATGCAGAGTATGTAGCCAAGCAACATATATGAGTTGGTCCCATATTTGTTCTCTTCGAACCTTTTTCCTATGTGAGAGCCGCAAATCTAGTCCTACACAAACTACCCGACCCCCAGTTTCTTTCCCTTTTCAACAAAGAGATCGGTTCCTTACAGATATGTGTACTGGGTTACCCCCTTTTTCCCTTTTCGACCAACAAAGCGGTTGGATAGCCAGTCTATACTAGTTTCCGTCCCTCCTTTCCTCATTGAACCACGTCCTAGATTCTTGATCCAGCCCACCGCACCCTTCTTTCCTCTTTCAACCAAGACCTAGATTCGACTACAGATCGAAAAAGATCCACATGCAGCTAGACCAACGACGGTTTCAAAGAAACTTATACCTTAGGGTCGTCAGGATGTGGCAAGGCGTGCGACGGGAGGCCGGATCTGCCCACACTATGTACGACAGCAAGGAAGAAGGGGTCGGTGGCCCTCCCGCACAGGCGTCGGGTGAAAGAGAACAGTGCAGCCTGCAGTGGATTGCCTCCCTCGCCGAAGGCGATAGAGTGAACGTTGCACCTCCTCCTCTTCCCGGCGCGACGGGTTCCGGACGCCTCCTTCACCAGCTGTGAGGGGGGAGAGAGAGACAAGAGGCCAACGTAGTCTTGTTTAGATCTGGTGAAGAGAGGGTGAGAGACTGTGAATATAGCAAACCCTAGCAAATGAACACTGAGCCTCCAG